>NW_015114757.1:129282-140425 GCF_001443285.1 Poecilia latipinna | reverse complement strand
CCTTCGAAGGATGCAGACCCTGAATTCGGACACAGCTAGTGCCTCACCAGCAATGAACCTCACCGCACGTCACTATATATATATTTTTTTTTTTTTGCCCACATTACATTTATATTTTGGCAATAAAAGGGTGATTTTTTTGGGGGGGACATAATCACTTTGGCCATTATTTTTGTGATGTTGTGTTAAGTTGTGTTAAGTGTGTAAATCCTATATACTGTACCAAATAGGAGAACTCTGGAGTGAAGTAAAGGGGATTGAATACATATATATGTCCTACCTTTTTATTAGATAAAAATAAAACTAGGAGAACCATTATGATTTTTCTTGTGTTTCACAAATGTGCACTACTTTGATTTTATAAAGAAAATCCCAATAAAGCACACTGCAGTTCATGTCTGTAACGTGATGAAATCTGAAAAGGTGAATAGTATTTCACAGTAGGTCTACTGCATTTCTGGTCTGACACTACATGTGATCCAGTGATCCTTCTGCTAACCAACAAAGAAAACAAAAGCTGGTGAAATGTATTATTATTATTTGGTCATCAGTCGCAGTGGGTGTTTAGAGACAATTATTGTTAATGCAACATTTCCATAGAATTTGGACACCAGAACAGATGAACACCCACATTGACCCAGTGACTGTATTCAACAATATTACTTCTCTATGTTATACATAAAAAAACCAGAATCTGACTCACTCCAGAGTTCCTTTTTATATTCCAATAGTTTCTCCTCTACAGACTGAGTCAGGCTTTCCTTTGTGCTTCCTGTGTTATTTTTTTCAGATTTGAGCATTTATCAAACAGGAAAATAGTTGGGGGGTTTTGTTCCGTTATAAAAGGTTATTTATCTGTTTGGAAAAAAAAAAGAAAACAAAACTTTTGGACTTGCTTCTTCACAGGGGGTTGTGGGTGTTGGCATGGTCTGAGTCACAAAGTACTGCCACTCACCTGAATTTCCTAAGAGTGCACAACTTTCTTTTCCCCCATTTTTCTGAGCGCCTGTCTGCTTTGTGCGGTACGGCTGAGTTCTTATGGATCTGATAAGCAACTACATTATGTTTCTTTAACAGTACACGCATAGCCCCATCCAAAACTTGTTTTATCTCTCAGTCAAACAGAAGTTGGTGTTGAACAAAGAGGGTAGATTTGGGTTTTGCTGTGGTTCAGCTTCAACTCGCATGCCCAAACCTCCCAAAAGCAACAAGTCAAGAAGCTTTTCTTCCTAGAGATCTTAGAGGGTTGAAAAGACAAACTAGTAACTGCGTTTCCGCTAACTATAAAATCGTGCAAATTGAAAGTACAGGAATAAATTAGCTGAAGGGAACCTACTGATTTTGGAAAAAAATGGAAACACTTTTTTTGCTTTGCATGAGTCACATGATCTACAGCCGGACGTTACTCCTGGAGGGAACGCCAAAGAAGACAACAGGAAGTGGAAGGAGGATGATGGCTTGTTTTTGTTTCAAAGCTACATTAAAACTAAAGCACAAATTAAAACCTCTAGAAAAGTCCCTTTTTACAACACAGAAACAATCAAAGCGGGACTACAGCGGCATAACAAAACTGTAACACTGACTCATATCTTATCTTGACAAATAAATGAATCAAATCTGATAAAAGTTTAATCATCTCTTCACAATCAGTTAGTGCCCGAACTGGTCAGAAAAAAAATAGCTGAAATAACTCCTCTTCAACTTTTGCTCTTCATCAAAGCGTCTGTGTTGCATAGCATGAAACTAAGTCATGTTATTATTGAGTCATTGCAGCATTTTTATAGCTATTCCGTAGAAGAGGCACATGTGCATCTTACGTCTCTATGGATACGTTCACATCCAGTGTTCAAAAGAATATCCTTTTCTTGTTAGCACTGCAGCAACAAAGACTTAGACAAATAGGGTTAAAAAAAGAAGTTTCAAAAATAGGATAAAAACTTTGTAGTCTTTTTAACAACAATTTTTCCTAATGGCATTAGTTAGGAGGGTAATTGTTATTATATGTGGGGTTTTTTGTTTGTTTGTTTGATTTTCTTTTTTTACTGCTGTAAAGGATGTTGCAATAATATCGGCTATAAGTAACCATCATGATAAGAGTTGCTATCAAGGAGCTGCCAGCACCCAGACGTGAACTAGAACTGTAAAGTAGACTAAACTGCAAGACTGCTAAGAGTCAGCAAGCAAGGGTATTATGAAAAATGGCCAAAAACAAAAAGAAATGGGGCTTTGAAGGTTAATTCAAAGTTGTGCAGAAGTTCAGATTCAGAAACAAAGCAGGCTGCTGCATGGTTTAGATCCGCTGTCTGCGGGAGGATACGCGTTTCCGATGCACAGACAATGATCAGCTTTGTACGTCAAACAAATGACAAGCCTCCCGTGTTTGAAACCCCGGCCACAGCAGGTCTGAGTCCCGTTCACCGTCTTCCCTGAAAGCTCTCTAAATAAGACGTATAAATAGGCAGATGACACAAGCGCATCCTTCACAAAGAGACACTGAGGAAGGAGAAAGGAGAGGAAAGCGGACTCTGGCTTTAGTCACAGCCCTCCCTTTATCCTGCTGCCTTTCAGAAGAGCAGGTTAAAAAGCAGTCTTTTTTTCCTTTTCATGCCTTCTTCTCTCTCTCTCTCTCTTTATGTCTCTCTCTCTCATCCCTCTTTCTCTGGCTCTCTCCCTCTTTGCGCTCTCTGAAACAGGTCGTCTATTGTGGCAGCTAGCGAAAGGCTACTGTGGCATTTATCAGAGGGGAGGAAGGCGGGGGGACAAAACAGTCCCAATAAAGAGATGGAACAAGAGAAAGGGAAGAAAGGATGTGGATGAAGGCCACTTTTTTCTCCTCTTCCTTTACAAAGCATCTCTCCCCGCCATCCCCCTCACGCACACACGCACGCACACACACACACACACACTCCTTTCCACCCCCTGCTCCTTCAGGCTACCTCAGACAAAGGAGGCCCGACTCTCACAATGCGCTCCCTCCGTTAGCCCGGCACACTTTATATCCGCACTCTATTTACTGCCGCTTCTGGAGAGCACACACACACACATTACAGCTGTGTGTGTGTGTGTTTGTGTGTTTGGGAGTTTGTTAGGGTCGTCTTGGTGGTTGGGGTAGAAGGGGCAGTCTATATTTGCCAAGGGTCTTTACAGACCAAGGGCCCAAAGCTCCAAGACGTTACTATGGAAACTCCTTTGAGCAGCAGCACAACAGGTGATTCTGATGAAGGCCTGCTCGTCTCAACATTGACAAGCCACAGGAGGTCTGGACAGTGTGTGTATGTGTGTGTGAATCTGTGTGTATTTCAATAAGGAGGGTGGCTACCAATAAGTTAGCACCGTAGATCCTAACCAGCTCCAACATGTGGGAGATCATGTTCAAAGTGGCTAGCTGGACACGCTAATGACAAGGTGGTCGGTCTCCTGCACAAAGCCTGCAAATCTGATAACATCTGCTACCAGGAGATCACAGGAGTCACAACAGAAAGAAAAATACCAAAGAAGAGCAATAGGAAAATCTGGAAAATCATGTAAAATAGTACCAGTAATATTTTGACCACAGTACTGAATCATAAGAATGTTCTGAGGTTTTTAAGTGGATGGTTACAGTTTATGTAGCTGGACACATGACGGCTCCATCTAACAGATCGTTGCATCTTTACTAATGACAAAAATTACCCTTTCTTATGAGCAAGAAAACTGTGAAAGAAGCTAATTGTTTTATCAAAGTAATTATGTTTTTAACTATTAGCTGTTTTTAGCAGAATTTCTATGGTTAAATGAAACCATATCAGTTTTTTTTTATATCTAACTGAGGTTTCTTCCACCATAAACAAATAAACTGAACTAGTTTGTCTAATGTATAAATGTAACCAACTAGTTTCTAGAATCGGAAAATTAGTCTTCCTCTGAATCTAAACAGGTTTTATGAACTAAACTTAATAACTTGGGTTGATCCATATATTCTATAAAACTAACCACATAATTTCAAGATCCTGAAACCTGCCATCTAAATCAAGAACTACTAATCTAAACCAAGTAGTATATAGAGTTAAAATATAGTTAATGTGTACTCTGTTAAATATTATTGAATAGCTTTTAGCACCATCAAGTTTGAATCTTACCAAAAGAAGAGGGACTTCTTTGTGCCAATAGGTAACTTTTCATCAAAGCTGACAAAAATCACATGTGGGATACCTCAAGGTTCCATCCCTAACCCCCTCTTATTTAATACAACTCAAA
Source organism: Poecilia latipinna (assembly GCF_001443285.1). Lineage (NCBI taxonomy): Eukaryota > Metazoa > Chordata > Actinopteri > Cyprinodontiformes > Poeciliidae > Poecilia > Poecilia latipinna. The sequence goes on along the minus strand of NW_015114757.1, from coordinate 136,189 downwards.
AATTTAATATCTGTAAATATAATAATTTAGTGCCTAAATACAGTAAACTTTTATTCCATAAAATTAAACAATGTTAGTGCCTAAGCCTAAATAAACAGTTTGTGAAAATAGCCAATTTTATTTTTTATAGCTATTAAAATAGTTTACCAATACCAGACCACTCTGTCGTAAACCATATAGTTGTTGAGGACTTAACCAAGTCATTTTAAATGTTTCTAATTAAGACTGACTACGACTACAGTTGGGACTTTTTGAAATGAGCTTTTGTCCCTCATTTTAGAAAATTAAATTCAAATATAATACAGATTTTTTACGCATAAAGTGAAATATTTCAAGTCTTTATTTCTTATAATGATGATTATGGCTTACAGATACGAAAACCCAAAATCTAGCATCTCAGAAAATTTGAATGTTACATAAAATCAATAAAAACGTTCAGTTCTTAAAATAAGTGACCAAAAAAAAATCAAAAACATTTTCATTATATTAACTTTTTTTTAGCTGTTTTTCTAAGCAGTTACTAGCAATATAAAATATTAGTAAACATTATTCTGTGTTCAACATATGCTATTATTGATGTGTTCACACAAAGTAAAGAGCTAAAACTGTTTTTCTAGACCATAATAACAATCTATGACATAAAATAATATTGACTGGATAGTTTGGATCACTTGGCTTTACAATACAGTGTTTTGTCATTGTACACCGTGAAATAAAAACTCTGAATTGTTTCCAGTTTGGAGGCGTGTATGCTTTCCTAAATGATAAAACTGACAAATGCCATGTAAAGACATTTATCTGGGTAGTTTCTCCTTCAATTGTGTTCTCGTCAGTCAACGATAAAACCAGCACACACAAAAAACGTAGTGATAGTGGAAGACATAGCAGATACAAAGAGGAATGTTTACTGTTTGCGAAATGGAAAGGGTGGCAAACCTTTCCATTGGTTTTTACAATCAGATTACTGTTGCTAAGATATTACAGCAACAATAAGTTTAAGACTTTTTTTTTTTTTTTACTAAGTACTAGTTTTGCTTATGTATTAATGTTTTACATAAAATAAAAAAAACTGATAAATTTAGCTACAGAATATTCTGAGTGTAAAAAGTACACCAAACATTAGCTTGCATAAGCTAGCTTGGATGCCACTGCATCCAGGCTAGCGTTTAAAAATGCTAGCCTGTTTAAAAATCTTGTGATGAACAGCGATAGTAAAAGTAACTATCCAGGCTTTTTTTTTCCTTTCTTTTCTTGACGACCAAAAATATTACAAACACACAAAAAAAGTCTTTGTTTAAAGGAAAGAAACGGCAGCAAAGGCTAGTGGACCTGACACGAAACTAACGGGAAAAAGTCAGCTCCTAGCTTTAGCACTGGAATCACATTACACTACCGGAGCAAAATGAAGACTGAATGTTCAGCCTCATACAAGAGGAGGTAGCCACTTCATTTCTTAAAAGTCAGAATTTTTAGTTACTGGATGAGAGAGAAGACACGAAAAGAAGTATAAAGACTTTTGCAAGAAAAAAATTTCACATTATTTTCAATTTTTAATGCAAATCACACAAAGAAAATCCAAAATAAATAGTATTTAAATATCTGATTCTGTTTTCATACAGTGTCCAAGCATCAAACAAGAAACTATAGTATATAGACACATAATGGCATAGTGTTTCTTTAGATTTCACAGATTTTCAAAGAAAATGCAAATCCTGTCAGTAGGCCAGTGTACGGCAAACAAACGGTCTTTGGACACTTGCAAATAACAGTATGCAAACACACACAACAAACAGGTTTAGAGTAATATATATACATATATATATTTAAAAAAAGTCCAATTACGGGTTGACTACAACAGAACAGCGCTGTGTGAGCGAAACGGAACCTCATGTAAATGACCCAGGAAACTGGTTTGTTTTTATTTTGTGCGTCCCGAGTTCAGCTATCAATAGAGTGTTTGTGAATTCTCTTGATGTACGCAGAAATAAACAAATCGGCTGGAAAAAAAGGATGGCAACAAGCCGATTATACCTTTATCTTCCGATGTGGCGGACAAAAAACATCTGTTCATGCGCAGGACGGTGATGGTGATGCAAATCTGTTGGTTAACACCGAAAGTAGTAAAAGCTGTTGAAACATGTCAAAAGAGCTTTTTGTTCGGGCCTCACCGGCGGATCGTCAAATGACCGCTTCAAGTTGGAGCTACAATTAACACACCTAAGTTTACTCATTATTTATTATTATTATTACTATTATTATTATTATTATTATTAGAGACTTGAAGAGTAGACTATGCAGGAAAAACAAATAAGAAGATAAACAAAACAAAAAAAAAAACCTGACGTATATGGACCTGCTCAATCATGCCCTGTCAGGCGAACAATGCGAGGCCGTTATGTGATGTGTGTTACGGGAACAATGAGACAAAAGAAACTTGTAGTCACGGTGCTTGAAACTCACCGCGTACTTCCCAACAAAAACTTCTCTCTCAGCCGTCTGTGCATTTAGCGAAACACACCTTGGTCCTGTAGGAGCTTGTGTCTGACAGGGCGCGCTGGAAGGTGCGCACGCACACACACGATGCCGGCGTTGCAAATTGGAAAAGAGAAAAGTTTAGGGAGATTTTTTTTTTTTTTAAAAAAGGGATTAGTAAGTGCTGAAAAGCAGCATGAGATATGCAGCGCTGCATTCAAAAATGCTTCCGTTCTTTATTCTTTACAACTGATTTACAGCTGTTGATAAATCGCCCGCAGTGGCCCGGCAGTGCAGGCTGTACTCCTGCATTATTTGCGCACTTATTATGTGCTTCACACGGATGAGTGACTGTGCATTCACAGCACAGCTGGAAGAATGTAAATGAATGGCATGTGTGCTGTACATAATGAGCCTGTTTATTTAAACTGCGTGTTTAATCTCATCCTTGTACTCAGGAGGAAAAAAAAGAAGCGTATTATTACCTTGACAGACAGTTTGCAAGATGCGACTATACACCTGCAGCAGAAACAACGCACGAAAAGCTAAGAAGGAACAGGAAGACAAATGTGTTGGAAAACCCCCCAGCTTGTTCAGTGAAAGCTCTTACCTTGAAGGTGTGAATGCTCACAGAGTTGTGAGTGTGCACGGCTGCTTTTTGTCTCAGCGCGTCTCTGAAAGTGGACCATTACGAGCAGAAGACTTGCACCTCATCATCCAACCAGCACAACCCACTGCGTGACCTTTCTGTGTGTATGCGCGTGTGTGTTTCCTCCTAAGTGTGCACATTTCTCGTTTTTTCTTCCTTTCACAAGGCAACAGGTTGAAAGTATCATTAAATAGGCTACAAAGAGGAGCGATGTAAAGATGTGGCAACAAACCTTTGAAGTCCATGTTTTTTAAGGATAAATACACATTTTCACACCCTGTTGGCCTCAACGGTATAATCTTAAAGTTTCCAAGGTGACCAAGAACTCTCCAGATAAGATGTTTCTTCAAAAAAATCCTTGACTTTTTCCCACTTTGGATAGTTGAATATGAATTGATTCTTGTGCTAGTGTTGCAGAGAACCAGTAGTAGCTGAAGGATTGTGTGTAATGAAGGCTCAATGCAACTAAAACAGGCTGTTAGATAATGCAAAAGAAGACAATATAAAGCTGAAGAAACGGACTGCAGTATTGCAGTCTTATCAGCAACGCAGTGAAGAATTAACCAGAATAATCTCACTTCACCCGCTTTACAGAAGCCAACCGATGAGAAACATCTGCTCTCGCAAAGCCTACGAAGAATTTTGAAAAAAAGACCAAACCTTGATTTAAAAGTGCATTTCATCAAGTTGATAGAGATCTCTTGAGCAAAGTAATGTCATTACCCAAACACAAGTGAAAGCAAAAACTAAAGTCATTTTTAGTGGTGTGAGTTTTGTAGCGTTTCCATCATAAACCTGCCAGAGATGAGTTTGGAACAGGTCAAGTTTGGCAAAATCAGCTCCAAACAACAACAGAAGCTAAAGCTAACAAATGATCAAAATCAAGCATTGAACACTTAAGTTTTTTTTTAATTATTATTATTAAACCTTTAGTTAACCAGATAAGACTCACTGAGTTCATGACCTCTTTCACAAGGCTGACCTGGCCAAGAAAGACAGCAACACTTGTCACAGTGGACAAGACAGACAGACAATAATAAAAAATGCAAACATTATCAACATATAAAGAGCAAACAGTCAGGAAGGTTGTGGGAGGGTTCCTCATGTAACTCATAAAATAAAATTGAAGGCGTTTTCTCAAAGCTAAAGTTTGCTGAGGCAACATAAAGAACTGGACTTCAACCATGTAGCAGCAGCACCTGAAAATATAAAAGGTGCCGAGAACAGTGCTGAGCGGCGCGCCAGCCGGTGCTCACATGCCATCATCTCTTACATTGTCACAGCTCAAACCCGTAATGCCATAGTTTTTCGCACACATTGTACTTCTATGTCGAAACATACTGAACTCCAGTGCATGGCGTAGTGTAGCGCTATGCTTGGAGCCCCATATAAAAAGGCTATCGTCCTCGCCATTAGCTGTCTGTTCCTGACCTTGAGATTTGCGCTGCGTGTTTTTAAACCCTCCTCTCTCAGCCCATCTGATAACTGTCAATAAAAGTCACTAGCACCACAGAATGAAAACATAATGAACTCTTGTTGGAGCTACAGATGTCTTGTCCAACTGGTGACGAGGTTCAGCACCAACCTATGAGTAGAAAGTATCCGAAATACAGTCATGGTTGAGATATAATGATGTTTACTCTAAAAGACTAGATGATGCAGAATATTAAGTTCATGAATATCCTGACATATTACCATGCAAGATCTTGTGGCATGAGATCTTGTTAGACAACCAGACTAGCTAGAAATAAAATGAACACTGTCTTTATCTGTCAATTACAATTCTTCAGAAAATCTAAAAGATTTTTCAAAAAAAGAGAAAACGTTAACACACTTCTAAATACCGTATCACTATGACTCAACCACGCTAGCATTAGAGCTCATATAGAAAACAGTAGAAAAAAGAAAATATTCAAATGAAATCTGCAAGTACTTCAGAAATCCTCTAAAAACATTTATAACTGCCTATATTAACAGTTCAAACACCAAATATATGCCTTCTGAGCCTGTGACCAGAGAAGAGCTAACGACTCATTGAGGAACTTCCATCTTTTCAACCGGCGTGAACATAAAGGTAACAAAACAGAAACCTGGATGAAAAAAGGAGCTGAACAAAAAACAAACCACAGCTTGACTCGACGAACGACTAAAAGACTAAATCAAACACTGAGCTCAATGGGACTGGGGTTTACTTTTCAATGTTGGCTTATTATTGTTGTTATTGCTGTTTTGTTTTTGCTAACTGTAACTTTTGAACTATTCTATTTTCATCTTTTTCTACAAAATAATTTTTTTGCTCATTTCCTGCCTCCAGCCAATTCATTTCACACTCACCTTAATTCCTGTTGTAATCCCGCTCAACCTAGCAACATCAAAATTATTTCAATGGGTCTTTTTCTGACGCTACAGTTACATATGCCCCACAGAAAATCCATTAACACCAGTTTTACCAGATATTTGGTGAAACTAATAATTTTTTATGCATTTTGGTCTCGCCTGAAAATGATTATTTATAAAAACTCCGACCAAAGAGGAGATTTGAGAAAACTCAGTATTTGCATTTATCTGTGTGTGTGGGAAAACAGAGATTTAGGGTCCAATGCATTACAGTCTGCGACAAATAATCCACCAATAATATATCCACATATTTGCTTTGGTGTGATTCAAATCAACTTTGTCTTTTGTTTTATTAACTTTATATTCTAATACGCTATTTAAGGTACTTCAACCTATACATATATCTGTCAACACAAATGAACATCCTGGCACCACATTTAATTCCTAACAGGAAGTCATGGTCATGAAGGATCCTGATTGGTTGACATAGGTTTCCGCTTTACACTGCACTGCCTCCTATTGGTTCGGCATGTTTAAAACAACGCTCAGAGGCGCATTTGTTCAAGATAATATGGATGAAAATATTTCTGAAAACGATCCCTTGTGTATGATATTATTTTTAAGCGACTTGTCTGAGATTTTGGTTTATTAACACCCGGCTACATGTGTACCGAGGTCTGCTGTCCCCTCATTTAATGCCATTTTTCTTGTTCCAAAATTAAACAATGTATGTTTTTAATATCTCAGCCATAAAAAATAAAAATTGGGTGAGTGCACCAAGGGTGGGTAGCAGTCATTCAATTGTCAAAATATATTATTGATGTTGTATGCGCAGTTTGATTGATTTACACATTTAATATACTTATATTACCAAATATTACATGCAAATATTAGCATTTGCGATACCACACACCTAACATTTGATAAATGAATTCAGCTCTAGCTTGATGTTTAACAGTCATGGGACACAACCAACAGAAATGTGACATTTGGATAAAACAGCCTGTGTTTGGTCAAGTCGGCCAGCCGAGTGTTTTGACATCAGCAGTTCTAGCGATGCTTCCGACAGAGACAATGCAGCGAGAAGGTCTTCTTTTAAAAAGATCACAAGGCCTCCCTGAACCCTGCATTGTTCTGCGTGATTGGCTTGGCCTCACACAGTGCTAAAGGATAGGCTGAAGAAACACACACACACACACACACACACACACACACACACACACACACACACACTATTATTCTCTATTGTGCTGAGTCTCTGTGGACTCTTGGTTCAATAGGATTCAGAGAACAATGCAGAGAGGATACAGGAGGTCAGAAGAAGAGGGGGAAAAAACCTTTGTCTGCTCCGATACTCTTATGGAGACTTTCAATGTATAGGAGATGGTACACACACACACACACACACACACACACACACACACACACACACACACACACACACACACA
>NW_015114757.1:109686-125978 GCF_001443285.1 Poecilia latipinna | reverse complement strand
TGGAGACTTTCAATGTATAGGAGATGGTACACACACACACACACACACACACACACACACACACACACACACAAACAAGTTGTCACTCCCACATACACACTTGCTTAATGCATTAAATTCAAAGGTCTACTTCAAGAATAAAAAGCTGTGCTATAAATAGTGAACAACCATGTGTGTGGTACTCCATGTTTTATATTGAAAAGCCGTGCATTTACCGTTCTGGTTTTACATACTGGTAAAACAAAAACAAACAAACAAACAAACAAAAAACTCAATATAACGCAAGTAGGTTCTAATTCAGCGACTTTATATCCAATCGGTTTACATAGGGCCCAGGAATGTTCTTCATGTTTGATTATTTTTCATAAGTTAGTAACTTTTTGGAAAAGGAGAATTCTTAGTTTCTGAAAAGTATTGCTTAAAGAGTAACTAACCCCCTAATCAATGTTTTGTTGGGTAAACTGTCTAAATTTGCACTTAAAGGTTCTATGTTTATATTTTTGTGCATTTTTGTGAACAGTTCTTTAAATCTGCAACATTTTGCCTAAAATGCTGTGAGTGGCGCCCTCCATGGATTGAAGGGTGGCTACTGCAGTTGAATTTTCTTACTGGTTACAGCAGTGCGCTACTTCACATTTCCATCTCCGGGTGTAAAAGCATTTATCTAAGGGGAACCAGGAGACGGGTCAGTGAGCGTGGTGATCGTTGATCGACACATTTGTGCGATTCATTTGCAACGTGGCCACGGAGCGGAAAGGATCTCCTCTATGCAGGACCTGCAGCTGCAGAGACCGGTGCTCCACATGCTGGGGCCATAAACGTCTCCAACAACACAGGAAAAAGTTGCAGGAGTTGTTTTATGTAAAAAAAAAAAAAGAAAAAAAAGTTGCTAGATTGCTAGAGTCATTAGGTTTGCAACGGTAACTTCCCTCATCCTGACCGCAGACTCCAACACTTAGCCGTGGCCTTTGATGTCTCTTGGCTCCACCCATTTAGTGGAATCTTTCAAAGATTTGCCTGTTATGCTTTCACATGGAGGTTAGCTACACTTTAAGTCTCAACTTGTCTCGTAAATACAACGTATGGCCTCATTAGTTGGACATACAGTCGATATGCAGAAACAGGTGAGTTAAAGTCCGAGTCTTCTCCAGAGGCGGGGTCCATCCTGGACAGCTGAAAACACACACACACACACACACAGGACAAACAACCATGCCTGGACACACTCATAGCAAACGCCAGTGAGCCCAACAGTCATGGTGGAAGGAAGGCGGAGCACCCAGAGAAAACATGCAGAAACACCCGGGACCGCTGCCATCATGTTAATACAAACAAAATGAGTTGTTTCAAATTAAAAGCACTGCACCTGACAACTGATCAGTTGTACGGTTTTACCCATATGTCAGTGTGTAATTCATAAAACGAGGAGGGTGGAGCTACAGTACAACCGCTGATCTGCTTTACTTTAATGCTTTACCTGTAGGTAGGATTCAGAGAACAATCCTACCTGGAAACCGACGGGGCAGTGAGGTCCATCGGTTTTAAGTTAAAACACCGGAAAAAAGGCAAGTGTCTCTCTGGGCTGTGGCTTATGAGGCAAATGACTGACAGACTGAGGAGTCACCTTTCCCTCCTCCATGAACCCATTCACCTGGGAAGGCAAAGCTCCATGAGGGTGGGGGGCTATGATGAGGTGAAGGGTGACATGCCGAACCACTCCTTGAGATTATCTTCTGTGTGTATGCCGAAGTGTATAATGCTCAGTCTGCACCAGTGTTGACAGAGGGATGCTTTATGTCTGCACCACTGTGTGTGGGGTGGAGGTGTGTGTGTGTGTGAGGGGGGGCTGCTCACTTTTCGTGATAGAAATCAATTATTTTCCAAAGTAAACTTTTTCTAGATGTCTGAGTGCTTTTAATTTTTTTATTATGTTTTTTCAGTACAATTACATTTAATTCCTGACAAAATTACTGTGGATGGGTGGATGGATAGATATTTTTTACTCAGTTGGATGGTTAATGATTTCTGGATTTTTTTTTTAAACTAGAAAAGACTTAAGTTGAAGTTCCACAGCAGCAGCAGCAGCAGCAGCAGCAGCAGTGTATGACACCAGGATCTCCGTTGGAAAACAAACAGGAGTCAGGCAGGAGTCAGTGAGAAGCCATTTCGCTGTCAGGAGAAATGGCTCCTGACAGCCATTTCTGTCAGGAGCCAGGAGCCGGCTCCTTACTTTACATCGGAGTAAAGTAAGGAGCCAGAAGAATGAAAGGAAAGAAAAGAGGAGTGACAGGAAGAAAGGTCAGGGACTCCCAGCTGATGGACTGCTTTGTGTGCAGTCAGCCAATCCCCTCCCCCCCAACCCTCTACATAACCATCTTCAGCGCTCAGTGAGACCCCCAGGGTGGCACTATGCCCACCAGCCTTCACATACCTTCTCCTCCTGCTCACTGAGAACAAGACATCGCTTCACAACTGACCTCAGAGCAGTCTGCTATTTCACACCTCGCTTAGCTCAGACCTGCAGCTCATTCTTACAGGACACTCCTGACCTCTGACCTCACAGTGCTTCCATGCATAATGTGTGTTAACATAGTACAGATGACCAGACCTGCTCAGCTGGTGGCTTTCCGCCCAGAACCTCCACCAGTGAAGAACTGCAATCCTTCTAAATATTTAGGAGACAATTTCAGCCAATCAGAAAAGAGAGCACTTATCCGCTTATTTGCATTAACTAAACAGAGCTGACATCATCATCATCATCATCATCATTATCCTCACCATGATGGACATGACTATCCCACATAACGCCAGGAACAGACTGAAGTTTGTTTGTGTTTAAGTTTTTTTTTAAGTGAGCCGAGAGAGGATTTAAAAGCACAATTAAAAAAACAAATAAAAAACAACAACAACAACACACTCCCAGCTCAGAGTTTCATTAGTTTCTACAAGCTCCAGCTGAGAGAGTCCAGCTGTCCACTCACCAGTGCCGCTGCTCTCCACCAGACAGCCGAGGGAAAACTTCCGTCCTAACCGCTCACCGCATCCAAGAGCGCGGCGCGATGCGGCGCGGCGGGACTCAGGCTGCTCGGTGACAGTCCGGACCTCTGCTCCCGGTCATCCGGAGCCGCTCCTCCTCGGTTGCAGTCTGCCTTGGAGGGGTTTGGTGACGGAGCGCAGACAGACACTGTGGCTGCCCGTCGCCGGTGCGTAAATGTTTTGGAGCGGGCTTTCCATCCGCTGCTCGGAGCTTTTCCAAACAGCTCACCTCCCACTTAAAGGGAGAGGGACGAATTTCCAGGTGACGGAGAGTGGACCCGAACACACACCCGCACACACACCGAACAAAGAGTGTGTCGGGGGGAGAGGCGGTCCATAATCTGCCCGTTCTTGTCATAATTACACACAGATCGACAGGCGCTATCGACTTGCTCAAGATGATCAGGACCTCTGGGTTTCTTGAAGGAGCCACAGGCTACTTTCCATGTCAGTTTCAAACGCGGCTGTAGATCGGCCAACAACAGAATATTTGCATTAAACGTCAGATAAAAGTATATATAAAAAAAGTTTTAGCAGTTTTATTTATTATGTTGGAGACGCGTTCACTAATATTTCCATATAGATCAGCAATCCTCCAGCAGTATCAGAAGTATGTGTGACAATACTATCAAATACTACATAAAAACAGGGCCAGTATCGCTGATACCAATACTGATACGTTTTATTTAACTTTGATTTATCAAAATTTAGACATTTAGGCGTTTTTGTAGATTTTATGATAAATTATATAGGTAAAACCTGAGAAAGAATTTGAACAAAGGATAGGTGTCCACCTAAACTTTGCTTATTGAGGAGACAAACAGAAACAAGAGAAAAACAAAACACATGTATGTGTGTTTTTCCTAAAGTGCAAAATATAATTTGAGAAAATCACAAGCATCTACAAGATAATTCAATAACATGTTAACATGAATTGTGTGCATCTTTTCTAAAGAAAAAAGAACAAAAAATTATTTGAGAAAAACATTTTAAATTAAACCTTTTTTGAAAGAATACAACACAAAAATAATTCAATGTGAAACTAAAGTATCAATTGTATTACATTCGGATTTGATTTTTTATTTTTACCCTCATTCTTTTGGTCCTTTTGACTTGATTATTTTGGGCCCATGGGATAAAAAGTTTGCATACCCCTGATCCAAACCACACAGCTCTGGCTGTATGTTTAGGAACCTCCTGTTGGAACATAAACCTCCACCTCAGTCATCAGTCTGCTGCCTCAACAGGTTCTAAGTTTGTGTTTTCAGCGCCATTCATCTCACCGTTAGACCTGATCTGCTTCCAGAGGAGGCTGATGAGCAGAGAGACTAGCAACACACTGCAGCTGTGAGGGAGAAGGGACTGATGTTTCGGCGACGCAAATAAGTGAATAACTGAAATAAATGGATGAGGAAAAACCCCAGAGTGAGTGAAACATAACATGGGTGAGCACAAACACTTCCCTGAAAACCTGAAGCTAACGCAGATGACACAAAAATCACAAAGCCAAGAATTTGATTTTTTTTTTAAATGGCAGAAAACCAACACAAAACAGTGGATAAAGGTGGAAGGAAAACTAGTCACAGGTTCATTCTGCTTAGTTAAACCACATTTTATCACAGTTTTGTTTCAATTTCCTTTAAAACTTCAAAATATGAATTTCTGGAATTCCTGACAGATTTCATCAGATGTTGCTTGTTGAAGAGATTTTGTTTTATCTACAGATCTGCTAGAAATCAGGACTTGTTAAATTGATATGAAGTTTAACAAGTTAATTCAAAGTTTAAAAATTGGCACAATTTGCTTTTCTCACAGGATTTGGCTGCTTTGGGTTTCATCTTTTCCCTTAATAAACACAATCATCAGCTGTAAACAGAGTGGCTGGGACCTTTTGTTTAATGACTGGAAAGCCCACAGTGGTCACTGAAAAAACTTAAAAACTTAAAGAAAAATTTTATGAAAATTAACCAATGAAAATCCAACACTGTTTTTGAGATGTAGTTCAACAAAATCCTAAAAAAAAAAAAAAAACAAAAGTAACCAAGTAAAAAAACAGGGCTGGACACAATTGATGGATGGGGATTGTACACAAAATGACTAACAAGTCAGTCGCAGGAGGACGATTGATGACAACTAGAAAAGAAGGATATCCACAATGATAACAAAGAACTCAGAACAACCTCCAAAGAAATTCAAGGTGAACTCCAAGGTCAAGGTACATCATTGTCAATTCGCATCAGCTGTTATCTTTTGAGCCAAAGCGGACTTCATGAGAGACGACGAAGGAGGAAAGGAAAACATAAAAACACAACTCTTCCGAACTGTCCTCCCAGATTGCTCGCATGCAAATCTTATTGAACATCTGCTGAGGGTGAAACATCTAGAGAAGGCAGCCTTCAAACCCGAGACGACTGCAGCAGTGTGCAGATGAGAAGGGAGGCAGAATACCTGCAGGCAGGTGCAGAAGTCTCACTACTACAGAAACAATTTAATTGCTGTGATTGCCTCAAAAGGTCATTCAATGGTGGTGCAGGGGTCGAGCGCAAGACCCATATTTGAAAGCCTTAGTTCTCACAGGTTCAAGTCCCGACCTGATGACCTCTGTCTCACAACCTGCTTTCCTGTCTGACCACTCTCAAATAAAGGCCATTAGAGCCAAAAAAAACCTTAAAAAAAAGATGCACAACAAAGTATTAAGTTACAAGTACCATCGCTTTTTTCCAGATCTGTTTCATTAGCCTTTCTTTTTTTTTATTCCATTGAAGCACATTTCAAAAGCAATGTCTGATTTTCATTGGATCATTTCCAATAAGTTTTATTTTATTTTTACTTTTGTACGTTTTAAGTTATCTCAGTAACCACTGTGGACTTTTCAGTCATTACCAGAGGTGTACTAACAGTTTTGGTCTGAGTGTGTACGTTCCGTACTTTCTGGGGTTAGGTACAGAACAATAAAATGTGTTTGATCTGGACAGTATGAAGTGACTGACCCTTCATTTACCTCCACTGGCTTTTCCAGTTAAAACTACAACAGGCACAATCTTTAATCTCATTCAGCATATTGAATGTTTAGTTGATGACAGCAATGGGAAAACAATAGAAACAAATTAATACCCTGAAATACCTAAATTGCTTTTCAATTACATCATCTGGAGTGAGTTGGTGTTGTTTTTGTTCTTGCACCAGTGTTGTTCTTCAATCATTACTCCTGATTTTCTCTGTATTTTTATAATTTCTAAAGATGGTGTCTCAGAACTATGCAAACTGTTTTCATGAACGGGACGCATCGGAGTCACCGAGTCCAACATGCTGAGTTAAGTTTCCCTCCTTTAACCAGTCGGGGCTTGTAGATGAAAATAAACCTTTCTACACCTCCTCCAGTATCACCTGAACCTCTTTCATTTATACAAACAAAATAAAACCAACTTATCAATTCAAAGGCACAAGCAAGCTACTAATTAGTTTAAACAATAAACATCCCTGGGTGGGCTCTGTTAGTTACCTTCAATGAGGCATAATATATGGGTACTTGGGGAAAAAATTGCATTGGTTACCACTGTTTCTTCACAACATGTTCTGGGTTCAAACCGCCGCCACAGCCCTTTTGTGTGGATATTACATGTTTTCTGTGGGGAACTCTGGCTTCCTACCACAGTTCCATTTTATATTAACTGGAAATCCTAAATTGCCCTTAGGTATGACTGATTGTTTGCCTGTGTTAACTTTGTTGGACTTCTCCAGGGTGTGCCCCACTGTCTCTTCTACTGAGAGCTTTGAACAGGCTCAGTACCTCAGAAACCATGTACAGGACGAAATGAGTTCAGAAAACGGAAAGGTGATTCTTTCCAGCTTCGTGCTACTTTCCTTCATTTACAGTGTTTTCCAGGTTCTCATAAACCGCAAACCTTTTCACATTTTGCCACAAGCAACCTTAATGTTTCCAAGTGCATGCAAATACTACTATGCATTCCAGATTTCAATGAGGAAAATGTTAATCACTTGGAAAATATTGCAATAATTATCAGGCCTGAACAGCAAAAAGTACTGCAAAGGCTTATTGCAACTGAAAATTGTATTGTCTTTTCTCCATCCACAAATGGATTTTTGGTTTTCTTAACATGAAAATTCATCAAACTATGCCACTTTGGAATCAAAAAGGGGGGTGTCCAAAAAGCGCTACAGCACTTATCTAAGATGACCCAAACTGTACATCACAGAGATCTGACATGTGGAACACCAACAGATCCCTCCAAATTCAAGAAAATAAAGTCTTTGCAAGGTATGTCCTAAAATCTACAGGAATGCAGGAAGACTCTCTGAAGACGTTTTAAAAATTAGGCCCAGGACACGTAGTTTCTCTAGAGCCACAAAAAAGTGTCTTGGCACCATGGTCCAAAACTCCCAGGAAGTCGGTCATTTTGTCTCATTTACACACTTTGTATTTCAGCGAACTCCTCACAGCTTTGGACTTGCAGAATCAAAATCAGTCAGTACACTATCAAGGCTTTGGAGATCAAAAGTAATCAAAAGCTTTTTGCTGCAACAAAACGTGATGGTTACCAAGCCTCAACAGCTTACAATTTGATATCAAAGATTCAAGGTGAAATAAATTACACACACAAACTCACAACTGCATAAAACATATGTCATAACCAACCAGCACATTCACATGGTCATTTGGTGACATCACTGTAGCCCTACTCACACAGGAAGCAACATATTTTGCTGCTGGATGACTTCCTTTTTGCACTCTGCCTCAGAAATGTCAACATGTGTCTGAAGGCACCGAACAAGGTGACACACATCCTGCGCTGGACAGTGACTGCTGACCATGTGTGTGTGACAGAGTGGCACCGTCTGCATACGGCTGACTCAAAATCACACAAACCAAACTGGACATGAATTCAGATTATTATAGTATTTGATAGTATTGTCACACATACCAACTTCTGATACTGCTGGAGGATTGCTGTCTATATGGAAATATTAGTGAACGCGTCTCCAACATGATAAATAAAGATTATTAATAATCTTTGTCAATTTTGAGTTGTACGTTTATTATTCTCACTTTGACAAATGACAATAAATGAGTGAGATGGAAAAATTTTCAGTTCAATCCTCAAAATTACAACTTGCGTAATAATTGTGCACACAGTGTATAATCCTTTATATAAATTATTGAAATCTGCAAATTAACATGACCTTGATGTTCATGATGATGGTCTAAGAGGAAAAACGTCTACCTGAATCAAGCTAAGCTTGTTTTCAAAGTTTCTCGTTTTGCAGTGTTTAATGTGAGCGGCGAGTGGGGCTTAGCTGAAATTCCTTGGATAAAAAAAGCTAAGCTAAGTTAAAGTGCCAAGAAAATAATAATTGTTTGAACACTTCGAACACTGTAAGTGAGAAAATCTTCAAGGTGTAATTCTTTTCAATTGCCTGCATCTCAAAATGTGATTCAAAAAGTAAAGACGTCAAGCCAAGAAAAAAAAAAGAAAAAAAACTGATATAGTTTGGGGAGTGCACACAGTGAGGAGAAGATAAAAGGAGGTGCGGCTGTGTGAGGAAAGAGAGAAGGACAGAGAATGGAAGGGATGGAGAGAGAGAGAAAGAGAGAGAGAGAGGTTGAGTTTGTGTGAGGGAAGCTGATGTGCCATTTCTAATCCTCCCGTTCGTGGCTTTGTGCCGTGGCCCAGCAGGAAGTGGGAGCTGGGCAGACAACAATTAACAAAAGAGCTGTGAAGAATACAATTAGCCATCAATGGCCAACCACAGGCTTTTGTCCTGTCACCATGGAGACGGCACAACACCACTATACGAAGATTACAAAACCCCTTTTCTTAATTTCTCTGTTTTGTTTTTTTCTTGGTCCTCTTTTCTCTTTTATCCCTTCTCTTTAGACCACTCTATTCTTTTCTATTCTTCCTCTTTCAAAGTAATGTCCCGATTTTCCCACTTAGTCTTTCTTCTTAGTTGTTCTCGGACATACTTGTATGCACAACTACTCATGTAACCATCAGTGTTCTTTCTATAAAATGAAAAGCTGTGAGCCCTTGTTAGCTGTTCGACTGACACCAACAAAAATTCTTTAGGAAAAACTTGACTGGATCTTTCCATGTGGAGCTTGTGTGTTCCGCCCGTGGTTTACTTTGGTTTCCCCCACAATACAAGAACTTTTATGTTTGGTTAAAATAAATGTGTTTATGTGAATGGTGTTTGTCTCATGTTTTTGTGTAGGTTCTATTAAAGAGTGGTGACTGATCTAGGGTGTCTAACCACCAGTAATTGTTCAATGACAATCTAGCGGTACTCCAAGACTTTGCCAGATTGTAGGTCGATGTTTGCTGGTAATCCAGCTGGCCTGGCCTTCCCAAACTCTGAAGTCAGAGCTAGACGGGCAAGTGACCAAGACTCAGGGGCAGTTTAAGTGTTTTATTAAACTTCTGAACAAATAGAAGTCCTTAGGGGTGTTTTCAGACCTGATAGTCCAGTAGAGTCCGTTTGATTGGGGACCAAAATTGAAACATTTGTTCCATTTTCAGCTGGTGCCGTTTGCTCTCATCAGCAAACAAAGGATCCAAACCCTTTGAAAAACCTGTTCAGCCCCTGTCGCCTGTGGGGGCGCTGCACAAGAACCGCTACAGGAAACACTAAAACCTTTGAAGAAGACACTGAACACAATTTAATTCTTCATGACATGCAAACAAAATGGAGTGGTGACAGATTTGCCTTTGGTTAAAGACCACAAGCCATTTCTCGCGCTAGTGTTAGACTTGCATGTTTGTTTTGGTTGTATTTACCCAGAATGCCCTGCGCTACAGTCAGCTTCCTGCTTTTGGAATGGTCTCTAGACCCCTTGGAATTCACATATGTGTTCAAACCGCACCAGAGTTCACTTTAACTGAACAGAGACCTAGGTTGCTGGTCTGCATCAGAGTTTGTTTGTGCAATCACAAGCAATCCAAGCAAACTGGACCTTCTAGGCTAACGAACTAGAGTACGATTAAAGTGGACTAAATAGAGCTGGTGGGAATGCACCCGAATTCAGAATTTGTAATTCTTGGGGGTTTCCTGTTGTCCAAAGTCATGAGTGTTGTGAAGAGCTCCAGGTGTCTAGGGAGAGTGGCTGCAGCAGAGTGCAGGGGTTGTCTAACACCAAAGATCTGTACATAGCTAAAGCTATGTAGATTCTAGTTAGTAAAATTCACTTTGAAAGTTACTTGTAACAGCTCAAGGCACCCAGGACTGTGAAACTTAAGGCGCTTTTCTACTAGAGCATCCCTAACCGGTTCGGTCAGAATTTCGTACCTATTTCTCAATTAGTACTAGCCGCCGTGAGCCGAGTACTTCGCAGAAGCAATTTAATTGATGGCTTACCACATTTGTTGATTGGCCCGTGATTACTTCACAGCAAACGTCAAATAATATTTTTAATATGTTTGCACAATCTTAAGCAATCCAAGCAAAATGGACCGTCTAGGCTAACAAACTAGAGTACAAGTGTGTGTTAGCAGTGGACTGGCGGACATGCTATCGGAGAGCTGCTCAGTATGGAGGAGCATAATTCTGAGCTTAATCACAATCAGCACCAGGAACTCATGCGATAAGCTTTGGAGGAGAATGACGGTTATTTTAAAAACGGGCAGCAATGAAGACAAATGAAACGCTGCGGCTGTGGTCAGCTTTCTGTTAGAGCTGCAGTTTTGTGCTGACAGTGTAAAACACTGGAAATGGACACTATTAGCTTGGTGTGAAGTGAATTAAATTTTTCGTTTGGATTTTCGTTTTTTTAAATCAAGTTCATGGGTGGCTATTGGTTTTACACCTTTTGACTACAATACCCAAATCCAACTGGTTGCACATTTGAAAAGAATAAAGGTGGCAAAACATAATTAATCAGCTGATCGGAGTCTTTATCATTGTGTTTGGGAAAGCAGTGAGTTTCTATGAGACGAAATGAAATATCTGCGTTTATTTGAGTCCATCAGAACCAGAACCTTGAGGTTCTCCATTACTGAGTGTCGTTGCAAACATGAGTGGAGAGTTGACCACAGTTGCCGTCCTGACCACAGCAGTGAGGAACAGATCCTCTGGGCTGGAACCGAGCCGCACATTAACTGGTTAGAGTGAGACTTTCCAGCGGAAAAGCTCCTGTTAACGACCTGGTGACGTGTTGCTGTAGTGACGAGGGTTTGTGGAAGATCAGACTCAACTGGTGGAAGATCAGAGTCAACTGCACACCTCTCCATCACACCAGGAACTTACTCTGTTTTAAAATGAAAAAGAAGGTTACAGCTATGCAGCTGTTACCTTCATGACATTCTCACAAAATATGATGGGCTGCACATTGAATCGTATGATTTTACCCTTCTGGAGGAGGAAAACAGCAGAAAACCAACCCGGTTTGCTTGGAGACTTATCTACAATGCACCCCACCTTTTGCCCAGTGATTGCTGGAGATAGGCACCAGCACACCACAAACCTTATCTTTTTTAGATGCCATTTAAAAGTATTGATATATTTCAGGGGCTTTGTGGATCATTTAGTGGAGGAGGTGCGCCGTACTGACACGGTTTGGTTCGGTTTCCCGTCTGCATGCCTTCCTCTCCTCTCTCCACTCTTTTTTCTGCCAGATTACACAAGTTGTGCATTGCGACAAAGCTCCGCTTCAATGTAAGATAAAGTTTTGTAGATAGGGTGGGGACTTGTCACTTTTTCCTTTTTGCTGGTATCGGTGTAGTTTTTTTTTCTTTCTTTTTTGTTTTGTACAAGCGGGTTCTTTCAGACATCATTGTGAAGTTTTGTTAACGATTTGAGAACACAATAATAATCCAAGTAGAAATTACTGTTTTCCAAACTGAAACAGTTGGGGCACCTCTTTTCCTACAAAGCCCGTCTCATTGTTTCTGTCACAGAAGGTGAACAATGAAGAGAAACTGTATTTTACTGAATGACTACCTTCAGCCTGCCAGCGACAACAAAATACTTCGAAGCTTTGTTCCAATCGTGTTGCATTCTCTCTGCACGGGCAGCAGCACAGCTCATGTTTCTGAAACAACAGCTGTACCATTAGTGATCCATTGTTAGAAGATAAAAGCTGAGCGATAGTTGCGGCCAATAATTTTATGGAGATGCTGAAAAGTGCTCTCACCAAACAGTTACAGCACAATCCTCCAAACCTCCAGTATCAAACTGGTACCAACAAGCACTCATACTGTAACTGGTTTATTACTCCAGTGCATGTTGGTCTGAATTATTAAAGAAGTGGGTGTAACTCTGATGTGTGGCATTAGATAATATCACAAGCTCAAACATTTTTTTTTTGTCATTCTAAATGAAGGGAAAGAAACGTCATAATTAGACTCAGAAGACTATCTGGCACTTAGAAATTTCAGTTCAACGCATGCAAACAGATACAGACCCATTCAACAAATTATAACTGTATTTATTTATGACTTTACCACAAAGTGAAACACATTATATAGTTTAATTACACACAGATGGATGCTTGAAAGCTTTTATTTCTCTTAATTATGATAATTTTCCACCTATGGAAAATAAAATATAAAGTCAATAAAAATATAACTTTTAAAATTACAGTACTGCATTAGATCAATAAAAAAAATTAACCCATGTTTAATACCTGATGTCATCTTGTCAATTTTCAAAACGTACTTTTAATCTAAAGGAGGGCAAATAGTATATTTTGTTATTGTGATGCTTTATGTGCTGTGTTTTGAAATTCAGTTAAGCTCAACCATAAGCTGGGCAAGTTGCAGAGGTATCCTAAAGCATTTTGCTGATGCATCGCAGCATACGGCATCTATGGTCTACATCAGGGGTGCCCAAAGTGGGTCCTGGAGGCCCGGCATCCTGCATGTTTTAGTTCCCTCCCTGGTGGTAGTAACAACCTGTTCAGCAGGTCAATGTTCTTCTTAGGCCTCTAATGAGCCATCATTTGATCCAGGTGTGTTAAACCAGGGAGAGAACTAAAACATGCAGGATGCCGGCCCTCCAGGACCCACTTTGGGCACCACTGGTCTACATAACTGTAGTCCATTACCTTTGATATCTTTCAAAGGTCATCTTCAAAGACGACCTCCAGCTATCTCTGAAGGTTGAAGGTGAAGTTACCATTATTATTTATCTCACTTGTAATGTTCAAATTGAAAGATGGATGAAATGCAACTTAAGCGCTGCAGTACTATGTATTTTCCATGCACATGGTGGCATTTTATAGCATAATCAAATAACTGTTTTCAGATACGTTCCCACACATTTTAATCTGTATTTACTCAGTAAGAGACATTTTTTTAGAAGTCATACATAATATTTGTACAAATTATGGGATGTGTTAAATGTATAACAGACCAAACTTATGTCTATAGTCATATTCAACAAGTTAGAATATAATTTCTGATGACGCTCATGAGTCAGATTAAGAGCATCAGAGTAACAGCTTGCATTGTCACCTGTGTCCCTCCACGATGGGAGCCATTACTCAACCACAGTCCACCCGTCCATGCTTACTTCTCCTCAGGTTGAAGGTGAGTTGAAAAAGACCTCCAGCAGTCAGTGTGTGACGGTCCATCGTGAACACAGGCGAGACCATCGCACAGGCAACATATTCACATCTAAGGATCAGTCAGAGCCACCGGATAAGCTGACAGGCATGTTTTTAAACTGTGTGTTGTGGCGAACGAGGAGAAAATAAAAGCATGCACAGGAAAAAAAAAAAAAAAACATCTCCACCATGTCCCCAATAAGACTTGAAAGGTTCTAACTTTTCCTCAGGTAGAATTTTAATAATACAGAAAAAAATAACTTTTTTTTCTTCAACATGTAGTATTATTTGAAGTATAACACCTACCATATTAGTACAATATGATTTTCCCCTTTTTTTCAACCTTGCAGCAGCAGAGAAAACTGAATTTCCATTATGGTGACTTAATAAGTGAAATAGGACAGGAAGTGTGATTAATGACCTATTTAGAATGGTATAAAGTTTATAAAAGTAACAAAATGCTTTTCAGTCGAATTACTTTTAAAAAATAAGTTCACCAGCACAAACCCCTGTCCGCAGTGACAGTTGCTGTGGGTTTAGTAACCCAACATAATCTACATGAAGTATGTCATAATAAACCCAACCTCAACTGCAGTCAACTGCCCACATGGTCTTCCTGTGTCCTAGTTTTCCCCTCACTTCAGAGGTTGTTATACTCTAATGGTAAAGATTGAAATCAGGTCACTGGGCTGCTATCTCCACTGTGCCATTAGATAGATATCTTCTCTATCTGAGAACTGCTGACTGCTCTGCCCACCTGCCAACACACTGCGCTCCATTAGGCGCACACACATAGCAAACTACTCAAACTAAGTCTGGGGTAATATTCAAGAGTTACCCAATTCAATTCCAGGCCGATGGAGTAGACCGACACTGAAAGGTGCATGTGCAGATACTGAAGCAGCTCTTCTCTTCACCTGCTCTCCGGAAGAACCTGTTCGACTGAACGGTGAACCAGATTACAATACATCACGTTGTTCAGAATGTGGACATGAAAACATTGACGACAAAGTGCTGCTAGCATAATAACAGCTTCTACTACTGATGAGTAAAGTTAGCATGCCGTTCTGAATGATGGTGTAAGGTTTTGAATTGACGTTCTGTGTTGGCTTTCTTACCTCGAGTACATATGGTTGTCAGATCGCAGTGAGTTTGTGGGGAATTAAAGAGATTCTCTGGTGAGTTTAGCAATTTAAAACAACTCAGACTGTTCAATGTCGGATAACACGCTGTATTAGACAATATTAAATGGTTAAACTTTCACAAGAGGACATTTTAAAATTTTTTGCTGTTTGCTCAGAACTACAAATCTAAAATTTGGGCTAGTGGAGGACGCTTGTCTGTATCAATCCACCCAACATCCAGATCAGGAGTTGGCTGGGATGACGTCCAAGCAATTTCGAAACCTGGAAAACCTAAAAATCTACTGTTTTGACCCAGTTGCATGAATCCAAACGTTAATTTCACCTTTAGTACACTTAAGAGTGGACTGAACAGTCCCAGGTGATGAGGCATATGGATACAATCAGCAACCAACATTACTTCAAATTAGTAACACACATTGTTAAGCAGAAAAGAATGACAAACTGAACATTCTTCACACAAAAGTGTAGGCAATTAATATTCATCAACATCTTGTGTTTCACAAATATGAACATTTTAGTATGAGTTCTAATAAATTAACTAAAACCAATTCTAGCTAATTTATTAGAGCTAACTGAGCTATTTACCTACCACAATTATGAGAACTAATTATAATTTTATCTAATTATAATATACTTACTAAAATCAAAATTGAGGTATTAAGATTTTCTTTTTTACATACAATACCAACCAAGAAAGATTTGGAATTGTGACTTTTTATGAGATAATATATATCAAATAAACTTAGGCGCATTGTTTTTTTTATCAGTTGCAAAATTATTATTATTTTACAGTTTATACCATTTTATTTGTATATTATTTCTTCATATGCTGTGTGAACTCCTGCTTTCTTTTGTTTTTCTTTGGCTGCAGGTACCACATCATATTTCACTGTGTTGTGAATATCTGGACATGTGACAAAAAAAAATCTAATATAATTCTAATATTTAAAATAAGGATTAAATTTATAAATTTCTGATGGAGGATTTGACAGAACACAACATTAAAAAAAAAAAAAAAAGTACGGTAAAAACACAGCCTGGGTCTATGTAGTGACCATCTGGGTTTAAGGACAGACCCAGAAGAGCGACTCCAGCCGGGATCATCTCATCTCATAGGTTTGATCTTCATAATCCACAAACCATTACGTACTTTTGGACACAGACTCGTTGTGGCAAGTATCATTATCACCTTCAGAACTTAGGCTGTTTTTTTTCTTTCACCACACCAGCGTACACAGTGGCGCAAAAAGTGGGTATGCAGCGCATGCAACGCATAGGGGCGCTGCACCAGAGTGGGCGTCTAAACCCCGTCTGGAGGGGGCGGCGCCCCGATGATGTCTTCGCATACACTTCACCGCGCCCTTACGCTCCTTCACCTCGCGCACATGTAAATGTAAAGGTAGCGAGTTTTACCTTTCACGTCTCGACTGTATGTTTTCTACGCTCCTTCACCCTTACGTACCTTCCTTTGGGGGGGGCCAATTTATGTTTTCACATCCACCTGAATAATATGTAGTTGCGCCCCTGAGTGTACACAGCATATAAATCCA
>NW_015114757.1:100694-106906 GCF_001443285.1 Poecilia latipinna | reverse complement strand
AATTATTTAAAGACTGGAAAAAAGATTTAGATAGGAATTATAGGTGTGCCGATCGATCGGCCACCGATCATAATCGACCGATTTCCGTGAAAAAGTGTATGATCGGTGATTGCCGATCACGGTCTCTTGTTGCCGATCATAAAAACCGATCACCTGCATCTCATTTCGCAGCCTGCCTGTGCAGCTGGTCTCCTCTTTCTTTCACTCTGCGCAAACGCGCAGCAACAAATCCTAACCGATGTGGTGTGGAACTATATCGCACTGAGTGAATGGGGAAGTTTGCGTGTTGCGGCAGAAAATTGAAGCACGTGGGTTGAAGCACCTCAAAATGCATCAACACGACGAATCTAATATGGCATAAAAACAATGCCATACTTGAGGAGTTTGGCTACATCGAGGCTCACTGCAGTAAAAAAGACATACGGAGGATCAGATAGCAGGTAAAGCAGCGCACAGCTACAAACACTCACCCGGATTAGCATGACGGTCAGAAAGCTAAACAAATAACCTGGAAAATTATTTAAGTCTTCGAGCTGCGATGTAAGACGCTGGTTCTGCTCTCACTGTTGAACCGCTGCTACAGGTAGTAATATTTGACAGACGGAGCTTCACTTCTGCTCCACCTGGTAGTGACTCTCACACCGAACCTCTGTTTAAAGCTGCAGCATCTAACTTTAAAAAAATAAATTTTACATACGTATTAAAACTTTCGCTGTCCTAACATGAGACAGATAATCTCTAAAAAAATAATCGATCTCCTCCCTGTTCTGCATAATTACTCCGCTCAGTCAGAAACAGCCAATCAGAACTAGCAGTAATCAGCTAGCCACCATGCTATCAGGAAGTTTTCATTCAGTAACTCAGGATTGTTTACTGTAATGGATCCTGTATTTGCCTTTGAATGTAAAGTTTTATACTTGAATTTTTTGGCAATGTTGAGAGGTTTTATTTGGACTTTTTGTATTATTTCTCCTCAGAGCCTTCATATGTTATCAGTCTGTTAAAGATATTATTACCGATAGCAGTACAATTTGCACAATGCCTGTTTTGTTTTTTTCTTGGAAAAAGTTATTAAAAACAAGTTTTTGTCTAAATTAAGGTGAATTCATGGTTCCTTTTTCCACATAATGTAACCGGTACTGTTTATGATTTCAAAAAAAATTAATTATGTGATGGGTATCGGTGATCGGCCCTCATGGGTGATCGGAATTGGCAGAAAAAAACGGCACATCTCTAGTCAATACTTATTATTAATAGGGATCCACATCAACAAAGGTATTGGCCGATGTTGGTCATTTTTTTTCACACATCGTATCGGTTCTATATGTGAAACTGGGCCGATATTAAAACTGATGTTTATTTCCATCTTGTTGCCATTTGTGTTTCTGGATGTGGATATGATTAAGTTGGCTCTTTGGTCATGTGACAGCAAAGTAGTGCAGGATTGTGGGGAGTTTAACTGAAGCACAGTACAAATGTATGTTTTTTTCATGGTGTTGAAAGTGGATGGAAATGTCTACAGCTATGGTAAAAATGAAGAGACCACTTCAAATGATCAGTTTCTCTGATTTTACTTTTCATAGGTATATGTTTGAGTAGAATGAACATTGTTCTTTTATTCTATGATCTACTGGCAACACGTCTCTGAAATTCCAAGCAAAAACAAATTGCATTTATTAGCAGAAAATGAGAAATGGTCAAAATAACAAAAAAGATGCAGTGCTTTCAGACCTCAAATAATGCAAAGTAAACAAGTTCATATTCATTTAAAAACAATAATGTTTTAACTCCGGAAGAGTTCAGAAATAAGTGTGGTGAAATAACCAGTAGGTTTCCAATGGGGTTCAGTGCGGTGGGCTCAAGTTTTTCCAGAGCTGCATATAAATGTGACATCTGTAAATCTTGGCTATTGGCCATAAAAGCAATAATATTGGCTATTGATATCAGCTCAGATTCTCATATTGGTGCATCCCTTGTGATTATTGATTGATATTGTTTCTAAGCAAACAATTTACTGAGTGCAGTAAAACAGTTTACCATGTTCCGGAAGTGTGCACTTAGAGTGCCTGTGGCCTGGTGGTACTCCATTACACAGTTGTTGTTAAGGATTTCTCCACTGCTTTCACTGTCAAGGGGAAAGACATGTAGACAGACATTAATTTCTCTATACTGTCCCTTTAAGAAAAAAGCTAAACTAAATTCGATCCAAGGCTAATTCCAGTTAACTGTATAACAATAAAACATCTTATACAATGATGATCTTTAATAATTTTTTACATTCTTTTATCTGTGACTTGTCACTTTAGTTTGTTAGTGTGTAGACTGGTAAAGACAGGCAGTGGTAGAGTTCAGGTGAACAAAAAAAAAAAAAAAAAGTTTCCCTCTGTGTTCACACACTGAACACGGACAACATGTTGTCACTTTGAAACTGTGAAATGTTTCACCCAAGAAACTTTAACCCGTCTTTGCAATCACCGTTACTGCTAAAAAACAAACAAAAAAAAAACCTAAAGTAAATAAAGAAACAATCCTTAGCCTGGTAGGGACACAATTGAAGCCTGGTGGCCCTCCAGGCTTATGATGCACAGGAGGAGACCCAGGGTTAGCAGAAAACAGTCTTTTCACCAGGGCAGCCATTTGTCTCAACTCATGGAATGTATCAATTACTGTACATCTACATTAACCACAATTAAAGCTGTAATGTTTTATTTAAAAAAATCTGAAATATTTGCCTTTTCTTATCCAATAAAATGTCTGGTGGAGGTTTTGAATGAGACAAGTTTCCATCCAGCCCGCTCCTCACCTGTGTGTGCTTTCATTCTTCAGCAAAGCTTTGGCTTGCTGCTCGCTAACAATGACAGCCTTGACCTGCGGTGGGTTCATGTGGACATTGAGCTTCCCCCCCACAAGAAGACGGACAGTAGCTGCGAACTTTGTCTGGGTCTTTAACACCTGGGGCGGCTGCTTTTCTATGATGAAGGTGCTGAAATACAAACACAGCAACATGATGATCAGCAGTTTACAGCTGACTGATGAACATCAGAGTACGGATTAAGAGAAAGTCAATGAGAGATTATTCACTGCATTAGAAGAAAAATTTAATGGAAAAACAAAAAGTGAAAAAATTTGTAGTAGAGTTGTTACCATTCTAATAATTTAGACCATTTTTGATATTGCAGCAGTACTTTGAGTGAAATTGTCATTTTGTGGTAAAGAGCAAAAGCACAATTAATTCCAATAGGACAACATTTTAACTTTCGTAATTGGGGCAAAACTAATACAATTGAGCTCTTGTTTAGAAAAAAATATATGTAAATATTAATACATTTGTAAGTGTAACTTCTCCTGTTAAATCCCCAAAATATAAAACAATATACTAGTATAATGTTAATATCCCTAAAATACAGTTTAACATCCCGTATGTTGGTGCATGTCGCCTGTATGGATGACATGCACCAACACGTCACTCCACTCAGTTGTGGAAAACAATTAGATCGTTTTAGGACTGCTTGGGAAAGATTTCCAGGGGAAAAAAAATCTGATTGATCCAAATACACATTGTGCATATAAATGAGATCTGTTGAAAGTCCCTGCATGACTTCATGTGTTCAATATGGAAAAATATGTGACTTTTACCTTGTGACCAGGGCAGAGATGATGTCAGTAATGTCAGCGTTGAGTTTGGTGAGCAGCTCTTCTATCGAACCAGGCAAAGGGAGCTGCTGGGTAAGATGCTCACAGCGCCGAATCTGCTGTCGGTTCTGCCAAATCAGGTCTGCCAGCTTCTCGCACCTTTACAAGAAGGAAAAGGAGAAATACCTCAAAAGTTTATTCACAAAATAAAAATGAATGTCTACAACATGCACATTTTTTATTCAGTAGGAGATTAAGAATGAGTCCCTCCAGGATTTCGTGTTTGTTTTTTGCCAATCAAAATCACTGATGATGTGGTGCTACTTTAGAAATATTTGCAAGAATTTAGCAATAAATTCTTCATATCAATCAAGGACTATAATTTGACGTCAAGTAAAGCTGAGATAGATGCATGGTAGAAGTTAGAAATGCTGGGGTTAGAATCACTTTAAAGCAAAGTTTATTGTAAATTTGCTGCAAATTTACAATAAATTCACAATTACTCAGTAGCACAAAAAAAATGCAAGGATCTGATATTGCATGAATTTCCTTGATCACAGAATTGCAAAAAAAAACACACACGACAAGAAAAGAAAAGAAAGAAAAAGTTCAGAGGAGCAAAATCTGTCCAGGTTTTACCAGGACTGCAGAACGTCCAGCCCCCCCTCATGAGGGCCCCCGTTGCCAGCCAGCTGCTGTCTCCTCTTCCACTGAATGAGTTCCTCGTCCAGGATAAGAGTCTGCTGTTTCCTCAGTAAACCCAGAGTCTTCTGGTGCTGATCTGCCAGGTCCTACCAGCAGAGAATCATCTGTGTGTAAACCTGACTTCATAAGCTCACAGCAAACAAACTCTGGTTCAATGAAAATGTCACGTTTGAACACATCCTCCGTCTCAGCCACAGTCACAGTCCAACAACATGCACTGCTTGGCTGTGGAAAACTATTTGAGCTTTTCAGAACTGGTTGGAAAAGATTCCCAGGAATTATTTCAAAACCATTAGCAAAGCTCTAGATCCAGTTAGCAGAACCTGAGCAGATCTTCTGAAAAATTAAACATAGCAAAACTGAGAATCTTAATAAAACAAAACCTAAAGCTCATTTTAAACAGACATCGTTTATCATGTCTTGTAGTTTCCTTAGAGCAGCTCTCTCTGAACATCTGTAACAGTCAGAAGGTCCGAGTAAAGCCACCTCATTTCTACGTCCTTCTTAAGGATCTAGTGCTTACAGTGAGCTTTGATGGATGTTGTAGGAATCTTAGATCAAAGACAACACCCAGCATGTATAAGAAGCCTGGCGGGTCACCAGGCTTTACCTACGTTTCCATCAGACACTTTTTGTGCAAACACAAACACCAACTGTGTTTTGCAAAACACTGAGAAGCATGATGAACATAAGACTAGAAATAAGTAGTGTGTATTCATACAAGCCTGTATTTCTGTAGTGTGCTGGCCTCTCTGGCGAGCCAGGCCTCCACAGTGGCCCTCTTGCTCTGCAGGGCGGCTTCCCGCTGTGTTCGCTCTGCTGGGGGCACTGAAGACAAGCTGCTCAGCTGGGCTGGCACAGGGAAGGGCAGACAGCATGCAGGATGTTAGAAACACACTCTGGTGCACATCTCAGAGAAAAAACCATGACAAAAAAAGACTGGTGACACTAAACCAGCTGGGCATTGCAGTAAAGCCTATCTGGGCCATTTCATGCATTACAAGACACAAAGGCAGTGTACTAAATCAAGATAGCATTGATAATGAAAGCAATGTTTGTGATCAATTGATTTCATGCATTAAATCAATTAATATTCTGATGGATGAAAACAACCTCAATAATTTCCATGTGCATGATTTGTAGTTTTTCCTCTTTCCACCAAAAACTGGATGACAGACATCTGGTGTTTTGGTCTCACCTAGTCCTTTTTCGAAGGACACTTTTGTTTACAGAGACTTCACAATTCATTTTATTTGTAGTTAGTTTTGGTTGCTTATTCTGGATATTTAAAATGTCTTCCAGTTTTAATGTTAAACAATCGTTAGAATTTAAAGTTTAATGAATTTTGAGAATGTGTTCATGCATTATTATTATTATTATGCCATTACCATTATATTATTTGAAAATGGTCTTAAAAAAAAAAAATATATATATATATATATAATATTTATCAGAATAATTTCTGGAAGAATTTAATGTCAAGAAAATTTGTTACGGTGACAAGTCCAGTATGAAGACAGAACACCTAATGACAGCCTTCGTTTGTCTAACATATTTGACATTTTAATTAGTTCAATTATATCAATACTGGGAAATTCTAGTAATATCCCAAAATAATTAAAACAGAAGAAAATACCTTTGAAATTCTATTCTAACATTTAATAAAAATGTGGACACAGAACAGAGGCCATGTTTGACAAATTAAACACAGGAATCCAGGAAGAGAACCTCATACTAACTATGAAGCATGGAGGTGGATGTGTCATGCTTTGGGGACGTTTGTTATAGCAAGACCTGACAAGAGCATCAGATGGCGTCTGAGGAAGATGACAAAAACACTAACTCTAGGCTTTAGTGGGTATGATGTTCTGATT
>NW_015114757.1:80398-97711 GCF_001443285.1 Poecilia latipinna | reverse complement strand
ATGTGGACACAGAACAGAGGCCATGTTTGACAAATTAAACACAGGAATCCAGGAAGAGAACCTCATACTAACTATGAAGCATGGAGGTGGATGTGTCATGCTTTGGGGACGTTTGTTATAGCAAGACCTGACAAGAGCATCAGATGGCGTCTGAGGAAGATGACAAAAACACTAACTCTAGGCTTTAGTGGGTATGATGTTCTGATTTTTTCCCCTCAGGCAGGAAAAACACAAATGAAAGTTATAGTAAATTTCTGGTTTGAAAATGTTCATTACTGAGGTTTGTTTCACCAAGTTTCCTTCGAAGAGCAGTCTCACCCTGGATGCGCAGGTTTTCCTGGTACTGGATGATGAAGTATTCCTGGCTGTGCTGCAGCTTCCTCAGCTCGTTCTCCGTCTCCTGTGTTGCTAGGCGCAACTCTTCAAAAGCTTGGTTGATCTGTTGATGTCGCTGGGACAGTGTGTCCATGGCCTGCCCACCACCCCCAGAGCTCGCCTGCACACAGAAACATTAGGAAACGTACTTTCAGTTTTGATGGTAAAAATTACAACTAACAACGTGCTATTGTTCTTAGTTTTATTGCTCTGCTGCAATCGGAAGTATTTTTTTCCCCCACAAATGTCAGCTTATGATTAAAAAAAAAACAAACAAACTTACATTTGTTGCTTCTTGAACTAGTCTCTGCTCTGACTGCAGGATGTGCTTAATGCAGCGCACTAATTCAAAAGGACAGCGGTCATAAGTGCTCTGCAGACAAAAATGATTCCATGTGGTTAAAACACAGCATTTAATATCCCTTTAACTCACATGAAACAACTGTGCTTCTCTGGCACAATGCAACAGCACCATCCAACACCAACATTTATAGTACACTGGCACCTGGGGGGGTGTTGATGTCAATGTGAGGATCCCTATAGATCCATGCATTTCTGAAGTTTGTTGTTCTGGGACAGAGAGGAATGTGTCAACACAAATCCAAGGAGGAAAGACGTCTCCAATGACTGTAGACAAGCAAGTGTTGCTACTCATCAATCTAAGAAGGGTTATCATTTCTAAACTGTTAAAATCCAGTCATTCCACACAAGGAAAACATCTTCACATGTGACAAAGAATCCAAATGCTCATCAGGAGAGGAAGTTTACACAGAGGCCTGACTGGAAAAACAAAACAAAAAACTCTAGAGCCATTTCCTGTTATTTTATTTAAAGTTATTTAAAATAAAATATTCCATAATTTTTAAGTTAAATATTTCATTTTGACTTCTTTTGTAGAGCTATGAATTGGTGATCCTGGTGAACTCTTATCTATTTTTACACGTCAGATTTGACAAGCTACTTTAAATAATATCCCTATGTACACACCCACCAACACTGCAGTTCAGTACACCAATCAAAGCCATATTTACACTAAATGCGTTTGTGGCGAAACCTTTGAAGTCATGTACAAGATTCTTTTTCCTATATTACCAAATGAACATGTCATCTCACAGAGTATGATCAGTAGTTTTCCTTGCTTCATGTCTCTAGGCGATACCTGACAAGCAAAGTCACCTGAGGAATCCAGTTTTGTGCCTACTGTCAGATTCCTGGCCCTACGCTGAAAGTAAAGTAAGGATCTCAGCACATACACTGAGGGATGCAGGTAGCACAGCTAAAGAACACACGCGCTTAAAATGAATGAACCCACACACCCAACCACAGGGGCTCCAGCAGCTACCTTGAACTGGCTGGCTAAATGTCCCAGCTTGATCTTGAGAAGAAAGCCATCCTCTCCTCCCTGAACCTGGGCTTTTTTCTGTAGCTCCGCCACCAGGTTGTCAAGCAGACGCTTGGCTTTAGCCTCTTCTCCTGGATTATCCAAATCCACAGAGTCCCTAGGAAACAAATGCTTTATTAGAACTAAAGCACTAAAAAA
Source organism: Poecilia latipinna (assembly GCF_001443285.1). NCBI lineage: Eukaryota > Metazoa > Chordata > Actinopteri > Cyprinodontiformes > Poeciliidae > Poecilia > Poecilia latipinna. Next base: position 95,796 of record NW_015114757.1, on the reverse strand, counting down.
GGACAACACAATTTCCATTCATTGTGAAAAAAAAAAAGAAACATTTCAACAAAACTATGTAACATCTATGTTTAGTTCACAGAGACTCAGACAGAATCCAGCACAGGTTTGCTGCATACCAAGGCTGGCTTTCAATCCACTGGGCCAGGTAGTGTCGCACCTCGATGGGGAAATGCTGGCCGTACAGCGCCTGCATCTGATGCAACGCGTCGCCCTGAAGCTGCTGGGCCTGAATCCACATTGCCATGATGCAACCTGTGTAACCAAGACGCCTGGAAAACGAGGTTTAAAAACAGTTAGCACTGAAAACCATTCAGAACACCTAGAAGACCGCATGAAAGAACAACTGTGATGCATGTTCAAGAAAGGTTAGCATGTTTGCTTCCAGTCCAGTGAAGCTATTTAAATTTTGCCATAAAGAGGAGAACTAAGTGCGTGCAGACTTTAACTAGCCATTTATGTGACTTAGCAGAAGATCAAAGCTTCAACGCTGTTGGTCTTGTTAAGTTACTTTGAACTGTTGTAAAAGTCAGAAGAAGAAGTCAGCCACTTCCTAAAAAGTAGGGGTGCACTGATTGCAGTTTTCTGTCGATCACTGACCTTTAAGAAGCCTAACCTGGTGGTTCTGGCCCACATTGATTTTTTTTTTGGTCTGAAAAGTCGCTAAATATATCAACAGCGAGGTGACCGTTAGCCGCGCTTGTTCAGACATGACCTGCTGGGCGGATCTGTCAGCCCTCTTTCGCGTCACAGCAAAAAAACGGGACAATGGCTGACTTTCAGGCCTTTGCAGAGGTAGACAAGATCGGTTTCACATGGAGTAACACCTGATCACCCAAAATTAAGAAAACCAGGGACGTTTTATTGGCCGGCCAATTTATAGGAGCGTTCCTACTAAAAGCTCCTCTGATTGGGCAGCTGAGGAGAGGAACAGCTGCTGAGCCTGTCAGATACTTCAGCATTCTCGTTCTCATTAGGAGTGGCTGTGTGGTAAAACTTACTTCTATCTTTCTGTAGAAGTATGTAGCTATACTTCTACATATTTGCATAAAACTTTGTTTTGCCAGAATAAAAGCATACAACATAAAAGGTACATGTATATTTATCATCTTAGGCAAGATCCTGATGAGTGTGTGTGTATGTATATGTATATATGTGGGTGTGTATTACTATTACTTAAAGTGTGTGCAATTTAAAATATCCTTCCATCACTTTGCTACTAAAACAAAAAAAAGTATTATTGTTCCACTCCATGGAACTGCTATCAGCCAAGAAACGGGTGTGGGGTTACCAGCCTGCAACTAAAAAATATATATGAGCACACTAAAAGAATCACTCCGCTCCAACATTTAATCCATCCCAACATTTCTATCCAGCAATGCTTGCATTCTGCAGGCAGACTCATTGGTTAATAAGAAATGGGTAAGTTTTTTTCATAATGTTGTTGACCATTGCTTTCTGAGTAATATTACTTCATCAAGACATTCCTACATTCCACACTATAAAGTAAGTAATAAAAGTATGAATGATTCATGCTGATACATCAGGTCAGTATCGGCATTGTCCAATACCCAAAGCTGCAATATTGGTATTGTATCGCAAGTGAAAAAGTTGTAGCTAGACACCCCTACTTATTCATTGTACAGAGCCCTCTATGGGACATGGGGAATTTTTTTTTCCCCCTTTTACATTACCTCGCAAAACTTTTGCGTTACCTCGCAATAGGTTTTGCGTTTTCTCGCAATAATGTACTAATCAGTTCATGGGGCATAACTGAATACTGCAAGCCTTTCTTCATCATACTTTCTGCTATAATATAAGGTTTTCGTGAGGTTTTTCCATGCATCTTCATATCTTGCTGTGAAATATCTTAAGTTTTATATCTTTTTCTTTAGGACAGAAATGCACCACACACCTATGATATAAACCCAAACTTTCCATAAGTAGGAAAGCAGAAAAAAATACAACCAAACTATTTGGACTACTAATCACGGGATAATCAGTAGTCTGACCATTTTAATTGTGTCTCTTTTGTGTTGACAATCTGAATCAGAGGTGTCAAACTCCAGTCCTCAGGGGCCACTGTCCTGCAGTTTTTAGATGTGCCACAGGTACAAAACACTGGAATGAAATGGTTTAATTACCTCCTCCTTGTGTAGAGGTCTGCTAATGACCTAATTATTCTATTCAGGTGTGGTGCAGCAGAGGCACATCTAAAAGTTGTGCCTCTGCACAACTTTGCAGACCTGTTGTCAACCACAGGAGTTTGACACCTGTGGTTTAAAGCAGTGGTCTGAGTGGTTTAAAGCAGTGGTCTGAGTGGTTTAAAGCAGTGGTCCCCAACCCTGGTCCTCAGAGCCCACTGCCCTGCATGTTTTAGGCGTTTCCCTGCTGCTGGGTTGAATGAACAGGTGATTAACCGGCTTCTATAGCAGTTGCAGGAATGCAACCATATGAATCAGCTGTGCTGGAGTCCAGACTCATCAAAAACATGCAGGACAGCGGTCCCCGAGGACCAGGGTTGGGTATGAATGGTATAAAGAGCTGTTTTCGTACAGTTCCATCTCAGCCTTACACAAACAGACAAACATGCAGTGAATAAGTTGATTTTCAATCAATTTTTGTACCAAAGAGTTATGAACAGGTTTTCACTGAGGCTCTTTAAATGTGTATATATTTGAAATTTTAAATTGACATTCATGACTGTTTACGAATAGACCAGCAAATATTGCAGTAAGTATATTGTGAGGTAACGCAAAAGAAAAAATGTTCCCCATGTTCCGTGGAGGGTTCCGTACTATTGAGTTCATTAGGTACACCAGAAACAAAAAGCACAAAGTTATGCGACAGGTTATAATGGTAGATTGAGACTTTGCTTCGCCTACTTTAGATTAGTCAGCAAAAACATAAACCTGTCTAAGTGTATCAAAGTGAATAAAAAGTGCATTGTTGGCTTTATGGTAGTGTGAGAAGGTTTCATCGGTTCTCATGTGGAACTTCCAGGTAGGAAACGTCGGTCTACCTGGAAGTTAAAGACACCGTAGCTTCTAAGCGGTGCAGTACACCGATACGGGCGCTGAAAGCAGAGGTTCTCTGGAGAGAACGTCTGTGTGTCCTGCCACAATAATGTGTACAAGGCGAACGACACAGTAGTGGAGTTCTATTCAATAAGTTACTTTTAAAGCGGTACGCCAGCTAGCTATTGGTAAGCTATCTCGTTAGCTAGCAGAGTGAGGAACAAACAAAACTTCACTTCATGCTCCAAACGCAAGCGTTTCATTTCCTGAGGCCTTCACTCACCTTTGTGGAGACTGCAGCTTCCCAGTGAACGCCACACACGAGCGGTAAAGGTTGAGCTTAATCTGTCATGCTGAAAGCTTGTCCCTCAATCTTACTTATAGTTCTGCTAAGCAGGCTGTTGCTGATATCCGCTCCGACACCAATTAATAGAATGTAGTCAATTTACGACTTCCGACTCCAAACTGTAAATCTCGCTCTGATAGATTGGTGTTGGCGGCGTGTTCGTATGACTGAGAGAGTTTAACGTTTGTATTTTGCTGCGCACCGAGCTATTTCCGGGTGTATTGTTGAAGCTACAGACGGTCACAGAAAGTCCCACCTCTTCCTACCTGTCGGGCGTCAAACGGCCCGACACCAGGTGTATCTAAACCCTGCTGACCTGTTGGACATACACAATATTATTAATTTTTTCATGACCGATATAACAACGGGTCTCCCAATCTTCATAGAAACTCAGTAAGTTTGGCATGTAGCAAGAGCACTCTAATCCTCTTCCATATTGACATTGTTTTACAATTTTAATTTTGTTTTTATGGAGCGGGGTTTTTTTTATTACTCTCAAGTTTTTCCTCATTTTAATCTGATATTTTAAAGTAGGAATTCTGACATTTCTAATATCAGAATTCCTTTCCTTTTTTTCAGCGCCCATGATCCTTTCATTCTGTTGTAGAATTTCGATGAAAAAACTGCCGAAACCGGCATTTATTATATATTTAACATTACTTAAGAACCACTGTGGCTCCAGAGCCATAGCTTGGAGCCACATTGGTGGTGAATTTTTGACAAGGTTTTTTTTGGTTGATGTTTTCCTCCCACTCTTCATGGCGGAGTTGTTGGACAGACTAGCCACACCCGTATCCTGATGAGCGAACTGTAAATATGGATTGCATCAGGATGCTTCACTGGTGGAAAATCACCAGCGCCCTTCCTTCTCCATATTCCGGACATTGAGATGGATGATCCATGAGGAAAGTAACGTTGCCCCAGTCTGTAGTGGTCTCCTCATTAGAGTGATTTCAGATGATAATATGTATTTGGTGTTAAGAAACGTTTTAAATCTAATTAATCTTCATAAGGAAATTGTTTTATTCACTGAGAGAGTCTTTTTGACTTCAAATTTTCCCAACTAAAATAAACAAAATCATTTTATTCACTTTTTTGGAATATTATTTTAATAATTAGTCCTTTTTACAACTGTTGAACCCAGTTTGCATTCACTGCTTTCAAAGCAAATCTTTGAAAGAACTAACAGAAATATAGAGGGGACACGTTTTTCAACTAGATTTGTGGGTTCATGTAGTTGATTATAGGTCTTCCAAAATGGCTTTGAACTTCACTTTTTAATTTGACCAATACCTTCATCACCAAATTTACTAAAACAGTAAAATCTTGCGCAATTGACAGAGTGTTGTCCCCACCAGCACTCCTCAGTGCTCTGACAATAGAAGTTATTCATTTATTTTAAACAAACATCAACAAAAAAAAATCAACGCAAAAATTGAATGACACTACAGAGACAAAAATATTCAACAATGTTTTCACATGCTAAAAACTGGGCATTAGAAACAATTAAAATCTTCCACTGAAAAGAAAAACTTAAATTAATTACATTTTATAATGTTAATAAGCTTTTAGTAAATGCTCAATAAAACACAGAAACTGTGACTCAGTTTGGGTTTTATTCATTAAATCATTAGTGGTTAAGCTGTGTTGCCAGTCAGCAATCACATACAGACAAAGCAAAAGCAGAAAACTGGATCAGCTCCATCCAAGAGGTTGAATATTAAAACAGGGGAGGTCACTAAACACAGTCATACATGGAAACGGCCTGAATATCTCATCTTTTGTTTAATAATACTTATGGTAGGTTCCATATGATGCACTGTGCAAAAACAAAATTTCAGCATGACTGCAGAGTTCAGAACAAGCGCATGTGATGAACAGCGAGAAGTTCTGTTGAAGTTAATAATCATTAGCTCAGATAGTGCGTCACATTATGTACACAAGACGGCAGGAGACATAGCACAAGTAAAATAGTGCTAAATCTAATCTGGAAGTTATGATCTCAGTTACTTTTGGAAGCGGAAGTCCTGTTTAAAATTAATGTTATGAAAAATACGTGTTTCATAACATATGAGCCCCTCTGCTGCCAAAAATAAGAGCACAGTTTTTATGTACATTGCTGGAGTGCAGGGTTGCCTGAATCCTGTCCTCAGTAGCGGGCCCCTTGGAGCAGAAAGACTGCTGAGGGGATTTTTCATCTGGTCCAGGATGTTAGAGAGGGGCATGCAGGACAGGAGCCCCCCCAGGACTGGACTTGGGAACCCCTGCATTAAGATCCTCTGAACACAGAATGGTTAACATTTCTGATTCAATTTATTTTGGAACAGAAAGTAGTCAAATTAAAGTTCTCAACACTAGGGGTCAGTCTTACACAAAGGCATAATAGGTTTAGCTTCAAAGCAGCCTGTTGCTAGGATCAACTGTTGACCTGGTTCCGCTCTGGTGTGTGTGTGCATGTGTGTGTGTGTGTGTGCGTGTGTGTGTGTGTGTGTGTGTGTGTGTGTGTGTGTGAATTCAGAGAGAAAGAAAAGAAAAGCAATGTCATGTAATGTGTTCTTTTTATGGGAAATTACAGTGATATGGTCAGATATATATGCATAAATGGACAGTAAAGTATCATATTAAAAAAACACAATGTGTGTGAGCAAGTCTGCCAGCACTAAGAAGGTATGAAAGGAAAATAACATGATAAGGTGAAAAATGTTTTAGAAAAAAACTTAAACAAAAACAAGAGTTCTGCAAAAGATAGAAATCACAGCAGATAGCACTGTGCCTATAAACAGATAGATTAATCAGAAGAAGAAGAAGATAATATTTAACTCATGATTTAAATAGATAAACAGCAAAGAAAATGTCAGGAATGGTTTGGTGAATTCATATGAGAAAGGAATTTCATTATAGATAAGAAAGTGAGTTTATATTTGTGTTTCTTTTGTGAAAGAGTGTATATTGAACAATGACATAATATCTTCCTTTCCTTCTTTCATTTTACCTTTTTTCTTTCCTTACTTTTTTTTTTACAATAATCTCCTTGTATGGTTTTGTTACACTGATTATGGTGCTCCCTCCCAATCTGATGATGATACTGCTCATTATAAACAAAGCATGTGTCTTATTCCCTCTTTATTTATTCTTATTCAAAACAACTAGAATTTTTTTTCATATTTGTTAAAACCTTCCTTATGTTGTGACAGTATAACATAAAACAGAAAATCTGTGGAAAAAAAATCAAGCTCTTCTGCCTCCTCCCTGCAGTTCTACTACCATCTGCAGAAATACACAGCATTGCCGGAAACAACTAATCAGAGTCAGGAGGCAGGTCTCTGTGTGGTCAACCAAGCTTGTGTATGTGCTGCTCATACCCTTCCTCTTACTCTCTGCTGGGCTACAGCTAGCTCCTCACACCAGAGCCCGCCATTAATGCTCAGGTTAGTTTGCATAGCCACTGATGATGTCAGATAAACAGCTCTCCAGTAATGCTAATACTAATGCTCCAGTAATGCTAAGTCGTTTCTCCACCATTACCAAATTGGATACTTGACAGCACTATGCCCCTCCTCTTGGCTCTGATTGGTTGTTTCTGATCAGTAGGTCTATTTCTGCAGATTACATTTAAACCACAGACAGGAGGGCTCATGTTATATTTTCACAATATAGTGATCAAAAAAATATTTATGAAAGCTTTAACAAAATTCTAATTCTAGTTTTCCTGGTCAATGGAAGAAAGAAGGGAAAGCATGTAAAATGATCTCCAGATTGACTGATGTTCTGCTTGTGTTTGGTTTTGGCCATCATTTCTACTCTATTATTGGTGTAAGCTGGTGACACAAACGCATGTGGCTACTTATGTCCAAATTTAGGAGATTTAAAGCAAAACCTTGAATGTTAGTTGTTTGTTATCAGTTTTTAGGTCTTTGTGAGTGCTAGAATATTAGACTGAAGTAAATGTGTGATGGACACATCCAAACCGATAGGGCTATGCTGTGTTTTCAGAAGACACTGTAAAACATCTGTCATTGGTAGAAATGGTGGCCAAACCTGTGAAAATAGGACCTACATATCATCACTGTCCCAGTTATTGTTGAATATACTTTTTAATCCAAATCAAGCCTAAATCTCAGTGTAGATACAAAGAATTGGTCTGAATGCATGAAGGTTTCTTTGCTCTATATTTAGTCGCTGTCTTTATCATCATCATCGTCCTCCTCGTGTAAGGCATCATGGCTCTCTTCTTCTTCATCCTCATCATGCTCTTCTTCATCCCCGCCTCCATTCACCATCTCCATCTCAACGTCCACCTCGGCATTGTCTACTTCCACATCCTCTCCACCTATTGGCTCTACTTCCCTGGACACCTCCACCATCTCGGTTCCTTGGACCACCTCCACTTCACCCTCACGGATCTTCTTCACATGGAAGGTGAAAGGGGGCACCTTGTAGACGGCAGTTTTAGAGCGGGCGTACACAACGTGGTCCGGTGTGAAGGCCTTCTTCATCTTGTCACCAGATGTTTTAATCTTCTGTTTTCGCTCAGGGTTCACACTCATGCGCGTTCCAAGTTTACCCATTTTCTTTTCAATGTTGTGACGTGTCTTCTCCAGATTCTCCTTTGTCTTCTGCTTTGTCTTCTCGATGTTTTCCTTCGTTCTTTGTCTGGTCTTCTCCAGGTTCTCCTTTGTCTTCTGCTTTGTCTTTTCAATGTTTTCCTTGGTTTTTTGTCTGGTCTTCTCCAGGTTCTCTTTGGTCTTTGCTCTGGTCTTATCCATCTTATTCTTGGAGAAGACGGTCTTCAGATTTTGCACCCGCTGCAGACTGGTCCGCTTGATGCGTTCAGCTCGGGTCTCCTCAATGGTGTCTTCAATTTCCACCCCCTCTTCATCTGAGGAAAGGTCTACATGGGGTTTGTCCTCCTTGTCACCCTCTGCTGCTTCTCCAGGTTCCTCCACAGCCTCTTTGAGCTCCAGCAGACTGCCTCCTCTGCTTCCTGACACAGACTCAGAAACTTTCAAAGACTTGGAGATGCTGAGTTTTGAGGGCACTTTCACATCATCCTGTGGAGAAAGAAACATAAAGACTTTGATGCATACTGGACAAGATCTTGCTTGCTTATAATAACCATGAGGTCATATCAGCAAGTGCAACATAAAACATATTCAGTGGTTAGAGAAGAGGATAGTTTTTGAATTTGTATTAGTTTTCACTTTCATAGATTTTTTGAATGCATTTCAAATGAAGCTATGCTGTAAAATAAACTGCAGAGAAACATCATAGTTATAAACTACAGTGACTTTCAAAACGATACACATGAGCAAATACCAAAAAATCGATTAAACAGTCGATTAAAGTTTCTAATAAGATTCATAATGTTTGTTGAATTCAAATTCCACTAGACTGAAGCTGAAACAAAAAGAATTAATTTAACAATCTGCACATATATGCAGCCTTTTTACTGTAGCTTTTTATTTCTTGTAAAATATTTTGTCCCTAAATACATTAGTTTATACTTCTAAGTTTAAGTCTGTTTGCCCATTTATTTTTTCTTACTATGTAAAAGTTATTCCTCAGGCCACAGTGAGGAAAAAGTGGAATCTTTGGCCTGAAGCCACAAAGGACAGTCAGAGAAAAATGAGGAGGATCATTATAATGACAATAACTGAAGGGTGTTTTCTGCTGCAGCTGTGGAGAAAGTATGTGGCAATAAATTCAAGTTGGATTGGAAAGATGCATTTCCCCTTTGGCTCTTATTAAAAAGATGAGATGTACATAGTGTTGACGTCCAGTTACACGCAGGGGCATGTGGAGAATATTTCCCTCTGCTGCCATATACTCAGATTGCTTCTTGTTTTGGACCATGGACTGTGTTGAATTGTGTAAACAGCTTAATCAAGTTACCTGTGAAGGGAAGCAGGTTAATCTGAATTCCAGTTCAGATTAACCAAATCTGAACTGGAATTTATTAATGAGATTTACTTTAAGCGTGCTCATCTTCGGTTGTGGTGAATTTTGTAAACTCGATCTAAATAAATCAAGCCGAAATTAACTTAATAACATATTTTTATTTAAACTCAGTTCGGCCTTCTCGGACCAGACATAATTTGTCATTTCATAAAAAACCCATTAATACTGTGACCCTGAATACTCTGCTGGTGTGTCAGGACATCAAGTCTGAGATTAGGAATAGAATTATTTATTTTGTGAAATGTCAGAGTAATGAATAAGACAATTTTTGAAAACTTTTTTCCAAATTTAAAAGTTTCCATAAACTAAGATTATGCTTTTTAACAATTTGGGGAGACCCAGATTATGCTATCAGAAGCTTTTGTAAACTGCATGTAAATAAATCCAACTAAAACGAACTTAATACAAATTTTTTATTTAAACTGGGTTTGGCTTTCTTGAATCAGACATAATTTGTCTGTTTCAAGACACATTTTGTCTTCTGATAGGCTGATTCCCAACATCTGAGCTAAATGGAGGAATATGTATTTTCAGGTGACACCTCAAGCACACTGGGTTGTTTTTTGTGTGACATTATGGAAAAATTCAGAGAAGTGTGAACGGTGCATGGACCTCCACCAGTCTAGTTCATCCTTAGGTCCAATTTCCAGATACCTGAAGCTTCCACATTAATCTTTTCTAACAATTATATCCAAGTATAACAATCATGGGGATTTGTTCAGGAAGGAGGTGGGTTCTGTTTCCCAGGGATGAACTGGGTATGAAAAATGTGAATTAGTCCCAGAACCAAAGCAAGGAATTAGTGAAGATGCAGCTGAAGCTGGTAGTATAGTCCAGAGCCAGAAACCTGACCCGGTTCCATCGGTTCTGCCAGGAGGAACGGGTCAAAACTCTAGCAGTCTATTGTGGGAGTTACCTGTGGAGAGAAACCCTAAATATTTGACCTAATTCAGACAGCTTAAAGGAAATTTGACCAAATACTGGAGGAATGGAAGAAAACTATGCTTTAAAGTTGTGTTTATGAATCTCTCATTATTCAGTCATTCAGCAAACAGAAATAATTTAGATCATCCTAACTGAGCTAAAACAGTAGGTAAGTCTGATTTCATGTCAAACACAGAGAAACCAAGATGTGTGTTTTTCATATAGTTTGTGTAAATATCTGGGTATACATGTCACCTTACCGAGAAGTGGAGAGAAGTTTCCTCTCCTGAAACTTCTCTCCACCATTTTGCCCTCCTGCTCTCATAACTTGGATCGTAGTGAACAGGAAGGATGCTCAGAGGACAGCTGTTCCACCCGGACTCCTGAATGTCTGCATGTACAGCTTGTTATTCCTGCTGTCTTTTCCTCTGGCCCTACGCTGCCTCTTAATGGAAACAGCCAGAGAACAAAGGAGTCCCAGAGTGTGTGAGGCGGCCGGGCTAAGGTGTGGAAAACTGACATGTTTTTCTCCTGTCATTCCTCAGAGTCTTGGAAAACCATCTGTCCAACAGGAAGATGATAGCATCAAAGTGTTAGCTGCAAGGTATGGGAATGAGAGTAGAGGGTGGAGACATGTCTATTGTGTTCCCTTGGAGAATGCTGATGGTTGTTTGGAGGTATTGTGCTACAGTATCTTGGGTAAACTTGACCTTGCAGGAGGGATTTAGGCTTTCCTGAGCAGCTGTGTTAACAGGCAGAGAGGAAAGGAAAAACTGCCTCATTTTCAAACAAACCATGTTGGACTTCACTACAGCAGGCCCTTTGTACTAACAATAATCTATTATAAGGATCTAAGTAAAATCATAGGTTCTAATTTTTATCACCATTTAATTTGATCCCTTAAAAAACTCCAACTGCCTTACCAGAGCATGGCTCCTACATCCCATCAGAACCTCATCGACCTGTCAGCAGGTCAAACACTGCAGAGAACGCATTCTTTACTGTCTAAACTATGATCAGTGTTACTGAGGTCACAAATGGCCACAACAGTCAACTGTAAGCTGCTTGTTTATTTGCACACAGAGCATTTACACTGAATATGCGTCTTACAGGTTCAAAGATGATTCCACTTTAACAAGAGGTTGCTCAGGGATAAATGCTTCATCATCAATTTCCTTAACTAAAGAGACTCAAAGTAATCAGTCACTGTCACTGGGTAATGAGTCTATAAGGAATTATTTCAACAGCAGAGGAAATTCTAGTCTGCATGCTTTTCCGTGACAACGGTACACGGAAAAAGTTGTGGGAAGTTTAGGTATTCACCTTGGTGTTTCTCACTTCCTGACCCTCCTCATTTAATGGGACATTGTTCTCGTTGAGGCAGCAACCCCAAAGGCAGGAAGGTACAGTCAGAGCCATGGAAAATAGATGAACGAGGTACGTCATCATTCTAAGTGTGTGTATGTGTGTGTGTGTGTGTGTGTGTGTGTGTGTGCGTGTGCATACGTGTGTGTGTGTGTGTGCGTGCGTGTGTGTGTGTGTGTGTGTGCGTGTGTGTGTGTGTGTGTGTGTGCGTGTCTCTGTGTGTGTTGTTGTCAAGGCAAGGCATTGAGACATAGTTTTGCCCACATTGCTTGCAAAACACAAGCAGACAATTTCCATATCTAACTCAGCCCTAGATTACGAAATAATTGCTTGGAGGAAAGTTTAGGGGAGGTGTTTGGAATACAGGAATAGGCTTCTCTCTAAAGCTCAAACACGTCGTTATGTCTTATAAATAACAGAAAACTGATCCCCTGTGGTTCTCTAAGTTGGAGCTATGATTGAAAATGAAAATCAATTTTAGAGATTTTGAGATATTCTTATACATAATGCATTTGCTAGAGATATACTTTTAGCCCTTTAGGGGTTATCATTGGTCACAGAAACTTTGTGTGTTTCATAAAAAAAATTAAAAAAAATATATAAATTTTTCATGCAAATTTGGATTTGTGAGTCTAAAATCTGAAGCAACATAGATTCTGATTTTATGCTTTTTTGTTGAGTCATTTGTGAATAAATTGCTCCACTTATGCTAATTTGATACAAAAATACAATCATTTATTATTACCTCATTTTAGTAAAAGCCAAAAGTAAAAGCAGTTCACACTACACATGGCAAATGTTCTGTTTTTTTTTTTTTTTTTTTTTAAAGCAAACAAATAACGTTAAAAAAAAAGCAATCAAAAAGAAAAGTTCATTTCTTTGCCTTCACTACATGTTTTCTTTGAAGCCAAAAGTGTTGTTAGCATTCTGATATGTAATGAATTGGTAAAATTAAAATCCATGTAACAACAGTAAATCAATAAAACATGCAACTTTGAGGGGATTTGGACAGCAGCGAATGAAAAAAAAAATTTAAAAAAATTCTTTATGAATTTGAAATGAATTTGTTGCTCTATTAAATTAAAAGGAACATGGAAACTTCCCCTCAGATTACACAACTTGTTGAATTTGATTTCATTGTGGCTGTTTTAAACCACTGTTCTTGAAAAAATGTCTCATTACTTATCCCAGAGAACCTGGTTGTGTTTTTAATTTTTCAGCTGACTGATTCATTGTGTAGTTTAAGCACTATGAACACTCTGAGTGGCAACACGCTGCAGATAGTTATGGCTTTGGATTAAGGTAAAAATGAACAGCATCAGAAAACAGAAAGAACTGCATGAGGTTTTATGTGAATGGGTGCAGAGAAAACCTTTTAAAATGACTTTACATAGCCGAGATAAGGACTTAATTTAACATTTGGAAAATGTGGATGGAAAGTTTGGCAATAAGGTAGTCAACAATTAATCCTGATATTGAGCCAAATTCATTCTCTCAAGTTTTTGCATAGCAGCACAAAATCTGTGATTTTGACTGCAGGCATGAAATCACCAAACAAAAAAACAAACAAACAAACAAAAAACAATTACAAAAGAGGGAGTGCAAAGTGAATATTCTGGGCTGGTCTGAGTCCCTCAATAATCCAAAAATGATTGTCTTCAACAGGTCTCTGCAGCAGACCATGGTATCACCCATTTAAAATCAGAAAACTGCTACCATAAGTAAAGAAGAAGCTAATATTGCCCTCATCCAACACAGATGTATTTAACATCTCAGGAATGTTGGATGTAAGTTTGGACCTCTGGGCTTTTTGGAGGTTCAACAAACACTGAGGAAAAGCCCTTGGTTTCACAAAGAATGATCTGAAACAGTGGAATGTACTCCGACTGCCTCCTTGTTCCTGACAGTTTTATCCTGTTGCTGTAGGATAAAAGCTAATAGCCCCCCACATATTTTTGTCCATATTTGTTCTGTGTTACATGCAAGAATATTCTATGGTGGAGGTTATGACCTAAAGTCACCCAAAGCATCATAAGGTGCCTTCCAAAGCTGTGGAACATTATGAGCTAAATTAAAAACTGACAAATAGTTTAAGTACCTATCCATAATCACTAGATGTCACCATGACAACGTGGTGCCATACATGAACAAACTATACTGCCTTCAATGAAAGAAAAGGCCTTAAGCTGTTGGTGCGTGCGTGCGTGCGTGTGTGTGTGTGTTGATGTGTTGCGTTTGTTGGTGATACCAAAAAGCTACTGACTGGTTTTTATCCTGCATATGTGCTTCTAAAAGAGTGTGACTGGACCGCTCCTCCTCACTGCTGGCCAGCCAGCATGAGGAGCTGTTTGTATCTGAGTTTGGGGTAATAAGCACAACATAGGAGCTTCTCACACTGCAGCCACTCACCAGGCAGAGACAGAGAGAGAGAGAGAGAGAGAGAGAGAGAGAGAGAAAGAGAGAGAGGGAGGAATCCTGCGGTAACACACCCAGCTCTGTTTCTGGTTTCCTTTAAACTCAAACCACCTAAACTCCCCTGCCAGATGTATGTGTGTTTTGATTTGACATTCCATCACACACATGCAGGGGAGGATTTTCCAGCAGATCCCGGAAAATGGGGAACCCTTTGGTCATCTCTGCTGATGTAGGAGGAAACTTAGAGCAAAGTCGAGGGCAGAGTTCTCTACTTCTGGAATTGCAAGAACGCAAATTAATTCACAAATTCATCTTACAACTTGCTGGTTGTCTACAGCTGTTAATTATTTTAATTCACATGGAAACACAAATATCTATTGAATTTTATGAGTCATCATGTTCTCCCTGACCATAAATACAGCCTTCCACATGGGCTGGTCACAACAAACTATGGTAACTATGGAAACTTTAACACATCGCAATTACAGAACAACACTCTCAAACCAGGGAGGGGTTTCAGCAGCGACAGGAAAGCAAAGGAGGAACATCAGTTGGAGTTTAGTTTGTCAGATAAAAGTTATCTTGTCCTGAACAAAATGTATTCAACCATTTTGTTGAATACCATTGCTGCCAGACATTTAGCTGAAAGAAGTGGACCATTTAGGTAGAGGTAATCAAATCCAGGCCCAGGTTGGTGCATGAGGAGCTGTCTAAAAGTGCTGTAACTTTTAGATCTATCGTCACAGAATCAAACGGCTGAATTGCAGCATGGTCCTAATGACCTCATTATTTCACTCAGGTGTGAATTCAGCTCCTGCAGACTAGTGACAGCAGCAACTAGCAAACACCTGGTGGAGATGTGAATCTGCTGAGCTCATTATATCAACTACTTGTCAGTCCAATGCTCGTAGGAACAGCTGTGAACTCCATCATGGATTGTTGAGACATGCTGAGGGTGGAGAGGGCAGGATGTTCTTACAGACACAGTGACCCATTTACAGACACAGTGACCCATTTCAAGGCATCAGATATAATGCAAAGTCAAATTTCTTTTAAGTCTTATTTGACATAAATATTGTTACTGAAGATAACATAGCTATTTGATTGTGGTATAAAATTTCTTCCCGTAGAAGCTACACCTGGTCTAGCAGTCTGTTTGGCTGTGGTTCGACTGAGAGATCGCTGCCAACAACTAATCATTCAGCTGCTTTTAAAATAAAAAACGTTTTATTTTCATCAAAAATATAAAAAATACATTAGATCGCATGTTTTAATTTGATAACTAGGATCAAATGGAATGTATGTTTGATTGCACTGAAATTATTTTTTTGTAAAGTTGCTTTAAAACAACATTTGGTGTGAATTAGGGCAAT
>NW_015114757.1:61078-75247 GCF_001443285.1 Poecilia latipinna | reverse complement strand
AGGGGCCCCAATTGGTCTCCCCCCCTTTCCCCCACAGGGGCCCCCCCTGGGCCGGCGGGCAGGGAGCTACTGTGCATTTACAGTAAACTTCTGGCGTCTATAGCTGCCAGTATTTGACTGTAAATTTACAGGATTATTTCTTAGTGTGGAAAAAAACATAAAACTCCCTTTTTGACCAGATTTGTGCTCTGTGTGTGTGTGTGTGTGTGTGTGTGTGTGCATTGAGTCCATTTCTTTTGTGTGGCATGGGAAAGAGTATGATGGTCATGAGTAAAACTTAGGAGAACTTACTCCCTAATCATCTCTTCTTTCCATTGGTCCCCTTTAATCAGAGTGATGAGAGCAGAGAGGGGGAGCAAGAGATTACTATATAAAGTGATGGCATGCTGCAAGTCCCCAAGGGAAGAAAGAAATAATGAGTCACCAGGCTGGAGTTAAACACAGCCTTCTTCTTCCTCTGCTCTATTATAGTTCTTTTCTAACATCCTCTGGATTCTGCTTGTTGGTGAAATATAAGAGTTTGTTAAAGTGCCTGTTTTTTTTTTTTTTTGTGGCTTTTGTTGCATGTAGCTGTTATCCATGGTGCATCTCTGATCATAAATCTATTTTGTCTTAAATGTAAGATCTTCATCAACTTTTATCAAGGAGCAGAAAACACAGGATCAAAGTGTGCCAAGTCTGCAGAAATGTGTGAGGTAACTCCACGGTTTTCATACCGTATGTGTGCAGAAACGGCACACAGCTCTCACTGCAAGACACAGCCTGCCATTGTTAACAATCACATGGTGCCGTTTTAATGGCACACTTTATTTTCTTGGTATTCTGACCATGTCCTCTCAAGCGAAAACACATCAGCAGATCAAATGTAATCACAAAGAGCCACACAGAAATATTTTCTCATGTGACTAATGTTTGCAAAATTAATAACATGGGCATGATGAGTGTAACTTTCCATCGAGACCAAGGGAAATGAAACATGACACAAGATGAACATGAACACTTTCTGCTGGATTGAACAAGAAGGAAATCAACAGAAGTTTGGCAGCGGGCCAGCAGGCCGATCTCTCCTCTTTGTGCCTCCTGGCTCTGTTTACAGTTCTCCATGCCTGACTAAGAGATTTGGGCATTAACTTAAGGGATGGCACTGGACATTTCCATGGCAACCCTTTGTGTTTTCTCTTTTTAGCAACAATGGAAACTGATGTTGAGAGATTTATGAAGACGGAAAAAAGTGGGGTTTCCCACTCCTGTTGGCTGCAGTCCTGCTGCACATTACAGTGTTTCCTTTGCTTAAACATAACAGCTATTCTATATTCCTTAAAATTACATAATTCCCTAAAGATCTGTTATGACTCAAAGGATGACCACTGGGTCAAATAGTTATTGTGGGATTAGGTGTTTTGTCTAGAGTTTAACTTCTATGGATTTCACTGTGTTATATAGAAAAGTATCAAAATGTCCCGTTCTGCTCCACGATTAGTTGCCTTGGTTTAAATTCGATTCTGAAAAGAATGCAATCATCTTCTTTCATGATGTAATAATGTTCTTTGCTTGTTTCGTAATTAATGTATTATGTTTTTATCAAGTAAAGCATTTTGAACTGCCTTATTGCTAAAATGTGCTACAAAAAGTAACTTGAGTTTATTTCTCCCTAATGTATAGTTTATTTATTATTATTATTATTTTGTTGTTATTGCAATTTTGGCGCTCATTGAACGTACTGTGGTCTCTGTGACATAAAATGGTGCAATCAAAGGACAAAATGTCAACATGTGGAATATCCTGTCACTTTAAGGTGTCATTTGTTCCAGGAGTTCAAATCTCTGTCGCTGAGCTTTGAAAAACTTCTCTTTGCTTCCTCTTTATTTTTGTTTCAGAAGAAAATCCAGTTGAAATAACTCCGCAAATATGTCTCAGATGAATGTCTGCTATATTAGACTTTAAATAGTAATATATTTCCTGTGATTTAGAGTATGTGAGCTGTTACAGGAACATCAGCGGCTCATTGACTGTTCAGCAGTCAGTCCAGTCTGTGAATCCAGTAAAATAACAGTCATTCAGGGGAAATATTTTAAAATTTTACAGCTATGATGTTGACATAAATTCAAGTCGTCTCATAAGGGAGTTAACCCACCACCACGATGTTCCTCGTTAAAATCTTTTAAGGGCATCATCTGAAGCTCTAGTCATGTAAATGACGTTTATCTGGGTGGTTCTTCCAGTTACTCACCTGGAGGATGGCAGAGATGCTGCAGCATTCTGAGCTGCAAAGGGAGAACAAATGCTTATATGACTAGCAATGGACCCAAACAAAGCTGAATGGTGTCTCTGCTGCCTGTGCACACAGGTGCTCAAACACTGAGACAAAGCTGCAGCGCATTCTCTGTGAAAACTTCAAAGTTTGTCCCTTAATAACCAAGTGTTCATCTTTCATCCCCCCAAAACAGAGCGCCTTTAAATGATGTGAAGATGAAAATTGTTTTTCACTTGAAAACAACAGCAAAGTTCTTAAAAACATGAGCTGCTATAACTGTTGCTAGGAGACATAATAATACTGTCCCCCCCAAAGGATCCGACAGGAAGCAAGTTGACTAATTATTGCGCTCTGCAGTGTTTATATTGTAACTATTGTTTTTATTAGTGCACACACACAGAGGTCCTTTATGATCCGGGCTGTGTTTACATCCATCCCATTCACTCATTTACAGAAACGTCCGTACAATGCTGTTATGTCTGCACTCCACTGATGTCCACAGCCTGCACAGATTAGCCCTCTGAGGCCACCGTGGAAGTTCACTGTCTGCCAAACACTGTGACACATGCCAGTTGTAATCAGTTCATTGATATTGTATATTGATGATGAATACCCATCTGTTTACTACAGCAAGATGTTTATATTACCACCGGCTCCCTGCAAAGTGCAACACTCAACAAAAGGTAATCAGCTGAGGGGAATCACAGCAGAGTTATATGTCATAAAAAAACGCTCCTTCTCCATAAACTTGAATCCAAGCTCACAGAATGGGGAAAAAAAAATTCATTTTACTTTCAGGTTTTTTTTTTTTTCTAAGAATGTTTGTTTTGGAAAATAACAGAAGTGTTTCTGTTGAAGAAGCAATTCAACCCTAACTGAACTCACATGGTGGAGAGGGTCATGGAACCAAGACAATAATTGAATCTGGCAAAGGATGAGAGTAGGCACAGCAAGGTTGTTGTTTTTTTCCTGTCTCTCTTTCACTTATGGAAAAGCTGGTTGCTCCCTATATGTTTTGCTCAGTGAAGTGTCAGAGATTCATCCCATCCGTCTTGTACAACATCAACTGCTTGATAATCTGCACAGAAAGAATGTAGCTACCACACAGCTAGCATGTTCAGCAGGATGAAGAGAGGTTGCTATGGAGCTGGTCAAAAACAGAAACACAGCAGTGCCTTTTTCTGGATCAGCAATATAATCTTCATTGTTAACAATGGAACAATCTTACAATCCTCATTTTACAGTATACGCACCAGGTGGTAGGAGTTAAGAAGTGTGGACATTTTTATGTCAAGGATCCATTATTAACGTACTAAGAGAGTCAACTCATTATACTTTTATTGGTTCCTAAAGGAGTTTTAGGAAGGAGTGAATGCTGCAAGTCAATGACTCAATGCATTGACTTGCAGCATTCACTAGGTTTCCTTAGATAGAGCCACTAAGTTACTTTGAATAATTGAGCATACTGTACTGTTTGATAACTAGTTTCAATCGGAATGTATATATGATTGAATTGAAAGCATTTTTTGTAAAGTGCCTCAAGACAACATTTGTTGTGAATTGGTGTTATATAAATAAAATTGAATTGGATTGGAATGTTCTTTAAATAGTTACCAATTGTTAAGTCTGTGAAGCCTGTGTGACGTACAGTCTCGGGCTGCTTAGATTGTGGATGTCTGCTTGAAGTGATGCATCCACACAGGAATAACACTTTTAACATTTTAACATTTAAAGACACAGCGAAAGATTACCAGATGATTTTCCTGTCATTCTGTCCTCAAAAGTTCTTTCACTGTGTATTTTTTTTCAGATCTGAAACCAGTTATACCTCACAGAGTGTCGAGCAGAAAATGGGATCCTTTCAACCTAAAAAACCTTATATCTGCAAGGATCCAACAAGATCATGTACAAGCCAGTGATCTTCTTAATGAACAGATCCGTGGACTGGATCTCCCAAACCAAACAGGAACACAATCTAAAGGTCCTTTCCTTCTCACAATCAAACAAGAATGCAACAATCGCTATTTTTAGATTGTCTCTCTCTCTCTCACTCTCTGCCTCTTCTATTACCTCGTTTTCAGGTTCTCCATGTTTCTCGACTATTTCTTCTTTATTTCCACGAGCCATTTTCAATTATTATTATTCAAAGATGCTTCATGTCAACATGGTCTCTGCCTACTGTAAACATGGTAACTCACTCAGCTGAAACAATGGCCTTTACAATCCTGCACATTAAAATGGGGGAGGAACATTTCTGTCTCAAATGTCCATATATGGGGCTGAACAGACCTACTTGCTCTGGTTAAGCCTTCATGAATTTAAATGCAATGCAGCCTGTTTGTTCAGGGGGTGAAATGGTAAAATGTGCTTTACATAAAATTTCAGACCCTGATCTTCTGGTTTATAAAGAGAGTGTTTCTTTCTTTGTTCTCTCACACTTACCACATTCATGTCAGCTGACAATGCAGCGAACTCAGTCTGCAGCTTGTCCGTGTCAGTGATAAAGCATTAAGTACCGTGTTCACACCTGGTTTCACTGCTTATCTGTGTTGATCTGATCACAAGTGGGCAGCTCTAAATACATGTTCTCACAACTTGCAGTAATGAATCTCCACTCACACCCATTACTGACCTGACTACAGCTCCCCACACAACCTGCGTTTGTCATGCAGACAAATACTTGCTGTTTTTGTCTGGACATTGGCATCAGTTTTGGATAAGCATCACTTTTGTACCATATTTCTTGGGAAAAAAATGAGAATTTGTAAATTCCACACCTCTAACAAGAGGAGGAGACCAGTAGAGGCATATGTATCAACCAGCATTTCTAGGATTCATGTATCCCCTAGCTTTATTAACAACAACATAGATATAAAGACAATTAGTTAGCTATTGGCTAATTAGGGGTTGTCTTCGAGTTACCTATCCAAGTCAACTCTAAAATCTTTGAGAGGCCAGTCCAACTCAAGTCTAAATCTTTTGAAAGGTGAATCTAACTCTAGCCTCAGGTCTTCCTCAGATACAAACCATCTGCTGTTCCTGCAGCCTGTGATGCTGTAGGTTAGGAATCCAAACCTGTACAGTTTGACCTTAAGATTTATTTATGCTTGTTGATATATCTTAAAAGTTTTAATGTTTTGATATTTAATTCAACATGTAGACAATTGTTGTGAGTCCATTTTTAATAAAGTGCTAAAGTATTCAAAATAGCAATGTGCATGTCTCTTGAAAGAAACTGAATAAAAAGAGAATAACCCGCTGCATTTTCATTTCTGCCCCTATAGTGATGTAGTTAATCCGTGTGGTCACATTGTCCCAACCTTTACTCTACTATAGTTCACTATTATTTGTTATTCTAAGTCAGGTGATTTTTAAGATTGTTAGGAAGCCATGTTCTGAGTCAAAGTCTGAAATAGTTTTTATCAGGGCTAAACAGTAAAGGTGCCCCATGCTAGAAATGACAACATAATACAGTGCATCACTTACACACAGGCTTACCTGACCTTCTGATTGTATAAGATAAAGATCATTAATAAGACTCAAGTCTTGGACCTCAAGACCAGTTCGAGTTTCAAACTTTCTGTGCATCAGTCCAAATTGAGTCTTTGCTTATGCAAAAAATATTAATTTTGACTTTGAAACTCAACCAAAGCCCCACTTCACTGTGACTCTCCTGTCCTCCCAATCCACTACTGATAAGGACACTAGTCTCATCTTGCATTTTCTATAAAATTTCTTCTGATTTCTTCAAAAGAAAAATAATCAAACCACAGCTTGGCAAGTCAGGAGAACCTAATACAGTTTAAATTGGCTAGAATTAAGAAGAGTATAACAGAGAAAACTTAACATCACAGTCAAGTCTTTACCTTTAAGACTTGCTGATTTAAAGGTAAAATTCACTTCAAAGTCCGAATGTTTTAAATGGAGAGGACTTGATTGTGTGACCTGTTAGAAAGTGGTTACAACAGAGAGCTGGAAATTCCTCTGCTATGAGTCAGCTGTCTAAATATGGTTCCTGGTCTTCATCATTACACACCCATCCACTCCCAGTGCAGAGTTGGACACCTCTTCTTTTTCATTTAACCTTTCACTTTTATCCTCCTTCCAAACAGAGATAAATAACACCACACTGTGCTACAGTAGCAGAGAGTTGATTTGGTTTACAGGATCCTCTTGTAAATTCTTTACAAACCAACTGAAAAGGTGAAACATCCTCAAAAATACCCAGGAGGCATTTTGGATTAAGTGGTAACAGTTAGTCAGTGAAAGTCAGCGTTAATAGTTGCCTGTCCCAAATATTTCTGCTCTGTCTCTGTGTGTCAGTTTGGGGAATTTAAAGTGTGACAGTCACAGGAGTGACACAAATTTGCCTGTTTAAGTAAAATCAAGTCATATTCAGAGGTCCGTCTTTATTTAATAAAGTGTCACATGACACCCTGGGCACGTGCCTTTGCTGCCCATATCAAAAACTGGCTGTGTTTGGGAGAAAAGTCACAAGAAAGGGAGGGGCTCTTTGCTAGTTCAGTTAGAGGAAACTTCAGATCATTCTCTGGCTTCTTCTTAAAAAGAACTGTGAACACGGTTAGCATTGGTATATAACACTGTTTATATAATAAAATGTTAATTTTTAAAATGTTTGTGTATCAAGGCAGAAATCACAACTATGAGCTTTCCAGAGGGATGAGGAGAAAAAGCTATAGAGACAGGAGTGATGTACACAGGATATAACATCTGGCTATTTAGTGTCTTCATTAAAATAAGTAAGTAACAGGTTCATCAACAGTGTTCATATCAACTTAGTGATTCCACATTTAGTGAGTATTAGGGAGCAATCATGAGTCTAAATCATTCTTTATAAAGATGAACGTTCCTCTGGTGATGAATGTGTTTCCATACCAGTTGGATTTTGAAACAATGTGTTTTCTAAAGAAATAAAAAAAATGCACATAAAATTGAAAGCAGAGCAGCGAGCACATGCATGCACGTGTGCGAGCACATTTAATGATGATGAATTCTTTGTTTTCTGGCAACCATAAATAAACTCAGTGTTTTGAGTTAGTCAGGGAGCCCACAACAAGCATCTGGGGCGGAGTTTGCCTCGCCACAGAGCCTAACTCTAGCAAAATCCCCAAATGTTTATAGTTTTTTGACTATTGGATGTTTTAAATAGGCTGCATTGGAAACTAGAAACCCACAGCTTTATTAGATTCCAGTCTTGAGGAGATTTATTACGTTCACAGATTGAGAAACAGTCAAGTTATTGAGTTGTTCTCAGCCTTAAGGCTCTTCCCTGCTCATCTGCAGTTTATTAAACATTCTGTCTTATGCTGCCGTGTCAGTTTACAGAAACTTTGGGCACAGTGAAATGCTGAACTCTGTCTCACAGTCAGTCTGTTACCTAATGTGAAATGTGCTCTAGCTGCTGGAGCGACTTGGAGGGAGGCAGAGAGAGCGAGAGAGTTCCAAACCATGATGTTTGAGTCAAGGTTGGAAACTCTGAATGTTCTTGCACTACAGTTCACACACACACACACACACACACACACACACACACACACACACAAACATATGCATGTGTGCACAGACGCAATGAACTCACAGTCTAAAAAAAGTTTGGGTTTCCCTCAGCTTCCCTCACAAACGGTTCACCCTGTCTTGAAAAAAGAAAAACTGTCATCACATCATTTAAGATGCAGATTGTCGTTTCATTTTAATGTTCTTGGGGCATATATAGGACAAACGATCTCATTGAGTTTTATATAAATTTTTGAGAAATGCACTTTGTACAAACTTATTAGTTATGAGTAGGGGTGGGGGTGTTCAGATTGGGAGCACGCCCATCACACGCCCACACACCTATATACACAGACATACACACCCAAATCTGCGTTTGCATTCTGTCTGACCACACAAAGTGCCAGAATCTGTCAGAAGTCATAACAACCTTTAAGTCTGACTTAAATAAACAAATCACTTATTAAAGAGAAAAAGTGTGAGAGAAAACATGGGCTCATGATGGGTTTCATTTGTAATTCTTCTCTGTGAGTTCTTGCTGAGCTTATTGCAGACTAATAGTTTTGCACACACTTGGATGTCATATTAAAATTAGTTCTGTGCTTCATGATTTTTAAAGGTGCAGAGGAAGGGCTTCAGGTAACAGCAGAGAACCTGGAGCCCCTCCCTGAAAACAAAGTGGGATCATCTTCAGGAACCTTGTCCTGTTTCATAAACCACACCTGAATCAGTTTTTTTTTATTACATAAACTAGACTCCAGAGTATCAGCTCCTCATCATTCTGTTCAGTGCACCAGTGTGCCACACCCATTTCTCATGTCAGGCTCTGACAAACAGCCTGATGTTTCAGAAACCTCAGTAAAGCATGCTAACACTCTCCCACCTGGTACACCATGACTTTAAAGTTGCGCCTCTTCAGCAGCTCTGCCTCGTTGTTCTCCAGCTTCTTTATCTGGCCGCCTTGCTTCTCCAGCGTTGCTCGGACGGTCTTGACGTTGATGCTGACCTTGCGCACCTTCTCCATCATCTTATTGACACTGTTGGATGTGGTGCTGTGGTTCTTGCTCAGCTTGGTCAGCTCTCCTTGGATGCTGGTCACCGTGCGTTCCATCTCCTGCTGTCTGGTCTCCAGCCCGCTCTGGGTCTGCTGGATCTGGTCCACTGCGCCGATGATCTTGTCAAGCAAAGACAGAACCATCACGCCATTTACTTGCGTGTCTGACGCTTGCACCTCATCCTTGTCTTCGTTCGTCTCTTCCTCTGTGCCCATGACATGCAGGTCTTTCTTGGCAGCAGCAAGGGCATTATCTTCTTCATCAGAAGCTGGCAAATTGAGCTCATCGTCGGAGACTTCAGTCAGGGTCTGAGGCTCCAGCATGGCACTTGAGGATTCCAGTGCTTCCATGGTTGCCATTTTGACTAATTTGAGGAGCTGAAACTTGCTTAAGCTTTCTCAAATATCTAAATTCTTGCCCTCACACCAGGTTCTTCTTTTTCGTTTGCTCTTTACTTCTCCTTTTTCTGCAGCATGCAGCCCGTTTTAATGCTTTTCTGTATTCCACAAGTTCAAATCCGTATGGAGAAGAAGACAAGCAGTGCTGGATGTCACCACATAAGAGTTGTGGCAGAAAACCCCAGCATCAAACTACAGCCTGCAGGGTATTTTCTCTCCAGCCCCTTTTTCCACTGGACTCCCCCGTCTGCTCAAGCTCCTCCTTTATCTCCTCCCAAGACTCAACCTCTCCATGAGTTAACGACACACCCTCCTGGTCTGCCTTTGTGCTGTTGACATGGCTGGAACAGCTAGCAGAGCTGCAGCAGTATGCTGGGATACAAGCCAGGGCACAACTCAGGAGGAATGTTAGGCCACATCTGCTCTCGTTTCCTCTTCTTTCTTCATGCCCTGCAGAGTTCCTTCTACAAAGGCAAGGCAGGGCTTGACTCATCATGGACCACAGCCACCAGTGAGAAGAAAAGACAAAACAAACTCAAATTTAAAACAAGCAGTGGTTTTATAGTAAAAGGTCACGCTTGTGGTGTCAATGTGTTGATCAAATGGAACCTAAGCTCTTAGATTATCTAAATAAAATTGAATGCAGAAACAGTCTGTAAAATGCTGAATATCAGAAGAATCAGACACTTTTTTTTTGCTTTCAGATCCAGAAGCTGGGCTGCACAATGGTGCAGTAGGTAGCACTGTTGCTTTGCAGCAAGAAGGTCCTGGGTTCAATTCCAGGCTCAGGGTCTTTTTGCTTGGTGGGTTCTCTCTGGGTACCTCGGCTTCCTTCCACAGTCCAGAAATATGACTGTTTCTTCCACAGTCCAGAAATATGACTGTTTCTGGACTGTGGAAGGTTAATTAGTCTATCTAAATTCTCCTTAGGTCTGAGTGTACCTCATCACACAGAGGTTATGAAAAGCAGACTTTAGTCCAGAGAAATAAGGCAAAAGGCAACTTAGAAAATGTCTGCTGCAGTATTTCACAAACCTAGTGGGAGTTCTCTGCTTCCACAAAACTGCTCAATGATACTTCACCAGTGTCCTGCTTTAAACCCTGCACAGGTTGGAACTCTTATATGGAAATGTTTGGACAAGACTAGTCTTTTATTTAGTAAGTAATGTTAAAAAAATAGAGACTTAAATCAGAAAGTATTTCAATGCTCTGAAAGTATTAGGAGCATTTCTGAACTGTTTCACAATACAGCTTCAGTAAGTCTTTAGTCTGGATGGATGGATGATTACATTGTTTCTCATTGTACACAAAGAGCCATCTCGGTGCAGCAGAAATAACTTGCTGATAATTGGTTGTTATTTGCTGATATGTATTTATGATCAGACTGAGCTATAACACAAAGAATAGATTAAATTGGTAGGATCAGATTGTAACTATGGTAACACAATAATCAAACAGTAAATGTTAGGTTCTGGGTGGAGGTTGGGGTTGGTTTTCTCCTCTAGATGGAGTCCTGGAGACGGCTGCACGGGGGACGGACCTGTTACGTCATCTTCACGCCGGTTGGCAATTACGCCCTTACCTGCAGCTTAAGAGAAGCGGTCTGCCACACTTCAACGCCAGATTGTTGACTAGTTATGGTACTCTCTTGGCCCCTCTTGTTCTCCTTTATTGCTGTGTCTCCCTAGTGCTGCTCTCCGAGTATCCGACCCTTTGATCTCTGTTTTTTGCAGACTTAACCCGAGTATCCGGATCTGGACGTCCGCTCCCCTTGGCCCCTCGTGACGCTGGCGGGAGTTACCCGTCAGATGCCCGAGTCCCCTTGCAAGCTGACCGTTGAATCCATCTCCACCCTCTCACGTTGGCAAACCGCCCGCTTAGACGCTCTCAAGCCCTGACCGACCTGTCCATCCTCCAACGCCGCCACACCGACTCGAGTCAAGCGCTGCTCCTTCCTTCCGTTAAGGACCCGACGCTTCCAAGCAAACGCTCCCCCCGCGAAGACCAAGGAAACTGAAACCCAGAATCTCTACTCCCTCCTAGGTGTCACTATTACCACCACACCCTGTGCTGTTGGTGCTGCTGCCCCCTGCTTGAACCAGTTTTTTCCCCCTGCATACAATAAACCTGTTAAACTTTTCTTGTTCTCCTGCCGGTGTTCTTGCATGTGGGTTTATCGTATCACACCCGACATGACAGTAAAGATGATTACAAAGTATACTTTTACAAAGTAAACTCGCCAATTCCGTTGCATTTTTGCCAATTAGTTTTTTTTTTTAGCTATCTATGCTGAAAGTGTCAAATCAAATTTATTAATATTTTCATCCTCGATAAAAGTAAAAATTGAGATCTGTGTTAAAATGCAAGTCTGTATGGGAGGCCCCATGTGGCTTGGGGGACCTTTGTTTGCTTGTGCCTTGGGCCAGCTCTGCTTATATCAATAGTTAAGGATAATGATGGTATCATGGTGTGGGTATATTTACTTGGAAAACTCTGGGCCCCTTCACACCAGCTGAGCATCATTTAAACCATAGGAGTACTGATAGTGACCGTGTCCATTCCTGACCCTTCCTCTGATCCATCAATTCCAGCAGAATAAAGATCAAAACCAGGTTTGTGTCCTGAACTCACCATCATGTCACCACATCTCAGCGAAGAAACCTGAGGATGTGGAGGAACAATTCTCATCATGGATGTTCAGCTAACAAATCTGCAGCAATTGGGTGATGCTATCAAGTCAATATGGACCAAAATGTATGAGGAATGTTTCTGACATCTCGTTGAATAAATGCTGTAAAGATCTCAGGATGTTCTGGGCCCACAGAGAGGGTCCAACCCGGAACTGACGTGGTATACCTAATAAACTGGCAGGTGTTTGAATATTTATTTAGTTATTTATTTATTTACAGTTTGTGTGGAACTGCATAAATCAATTCTCCTTTCCGGTTATAATTTTCGAAATAAAATAATTTCTAAATTTGATCTATTGCCAGCATCGTTTCGCTCAGCAGGAAGCGACAAATAATGTTATAATACTCAGATGTGTTCAAATAAATATGAATACATATACCATAATAGGAGGTAAATATTAGACTTATGACTGGTAATTTATATATATATATATATAAACACTTGGTGGTTTTATTTTGAACCTCCCCGCTCGGTCTGATGGATCAGCCTAACGTCCCGCGGAGCGGAGCAGCATCCAGCATCCAGCATCCCTTACGTCTTGACAGGCAGTAGGAAGAGCCGCTTCTCCTGGAGCCGGAGCTGCTGGTGGGATCTTCAGGCTGGGAAGCTTGATACATGTGAGTATTTCGAGCTGTTTTCTAGCGTCAGACATTCTCGGGGCTTCATAGATAATAAGCCGTGGGAAGTGCGTCACTCACATATTTCCTCTGTGTCGGAACACAGTGACTACATGGAGACTAGAGGGAAAACCCTCTATCTCAGCGACAGCTGAAGTCCTAAATACCGGCAACTATAATGGTTTTACCAGGTATGAGGTTCGGTTAGTGCGCTGATGGAGAATCAGCGCACTAACCTGATTCTCCATCTCTGAATTGTGAGAGAGTGCGCCGAAGTGAGGATAAGGATGGCAGGCTGCAGCATCATGGCGTCCTTGAGCGCTGAAGGGCAGAGCTGCAGCGGGAGGGATGCTGGGACATCAGGCGGCCATGATGCCGGGTTCTGTGGGACAGGTTCTGGTTTTCAGAACCGGTCCGATCATCAGGAGCTCACACTGAAAAAAAAAAAAAAAATTGAACGGAATTCTAACGTAAAAAACAATTATAATTTGTTTCTTGTAATCGAATTAAGTGTATCTAAGTAAATCATTTAACAAGCTGTAATGTTAAACAAACGTAATAAAAGTATGTTTGACAAACTCAGTTCGATTACACTGTTTTTTTAGTTGTACCTCCATTCTGTTTTTTCACTGCATGGAAAGAAGATGTGGCTGAATGTATCTGAGCTGTGTTTTCTAGTTTGCTGACTCCAGTCTCCTTGTTCTCAGTGTGTCACTATTGTAGCTGAGTTGGTGTGTGACGGTCACCATGGGGGAACTGTTCAGAAGTGAAGAGATGACACTGGCCCAGCTCTTCCTCCAATCTGAGGCTGCCTACTGCTGCGTCAGCGAGCTGGGAGAACTGGGCATGGTCCAGTTCAGAGATGTACGGTCATAAATCCTAAATCCTGTTCCACATAAATGAATACGTTTCAGACATTACTAGCATTTCCATTTGACTGAGTTGGTGATAATCATTTGTCATGGAGATGTCATTTGTTTTGTGTTGCACAGCTGAATCCAGATGTCAACGTATTCCAGCGCAAGTTTGTGAATGAAGTGAGAAGATGTGAGGAGATGGACAGGAAGCTAAGTGAGTAAAGATCACACCGAGTTGCTCTCGTTAATTAAGATCTGAAACCTGAAATTCAACTTTGAATTAGAAAGTTACAATAGTATCAGCCAGATATGTCTGAATATACTAGCCACAGTAATCTTAGTTCATATGTATATGTGTGTGTGTGTGTATATATATATATATATATATATATATATATATATATATATATATATATATATATATATATATATATATATATATATACACACACACTACTCTTTAGAAGGTAATGAAAGACATAGATATCTCAAACATGAATAATTTTGATAATCCTAATTGACAGTAGGTAAACTTATTCTGATTTACACCAGAAAATGAGAAATAAAGTTGTTTTTTAAAAGGCTGAAATTCTAACCCATTAATTTTGATTAAATAATGTTAACACAATTAATTTTTTTGTCTTCTACATACATAAATCCCTAGTTGAAACCTTTGAATTGTGTTGCTGGTAAAAAAAAAAAAAAAAAAAAAAAAAAAAAAAAATTTGTTTGGCCCCGGGAAAAAAAATTTTTTTGGTTAAATTTTTGCCCCTTTCCTGAGAG
>NW_015114757.1:55511-57717 GCF_001443285.1 Poecilia latipinna | reverse complement strand
AAAAAAAAAAAAAAAAAAAAAAAAAAAAAAAAAGATCTGATTGGACTTTGGAAAAGACTATTGTTGTGTTCAAGTTGTGCTCCTTCACTGATAGGAGTTAGCCTATCAGTGAAGCTGTTTTAGGCCTGTCACGATAACCAGGACAATAAATTGTTCCAGAAGCAATTGGAATAAACAATAACATTGTTGTTTTGAGACCATGGTAATGGCAAAATAATAATGCAAGAGCACATTCTAAAAGATTTGTAAACTTTAAATTCTAATGAACATTTAACACTGGGACTGGAACACATTTTAAATATAGAAAAATAAAGCAAAACAAGTAAATTAAATGAATTTTGAAGTCTTTGCAAACAAAATTGTTCTTTAAAAAAGGGCGAGTTGAGACCAAAGCACCAAACTGTAGACTTTTATTATCTGGTTTTTGGTGGAAAGAGAGAAAAAAAGAGATAAATGATAAATCATGCGAAAGGAAATAATTGAGTTTGTTTTCATTTATCATGTGATTAATTGATTTATTGATTATTGTTACAGGCCTACCTAAAATATCATCTCAATGTGCTGCAAGATGCTAATGTCAGCATCCACAGTTCACATTTCTATAGAAGTTCCATGAATGATCATCTTTCCTGATCATTCATTCCATGAATGATCAGGAAAGATGATCATGGAATTCCTGACAGATGAATAGAAAGAATACAACTTAGCGTGCAACGTGGTTGAAGAAATAAATAAGAAATTATAAACGTCTTTGTTGTTGAGCTATTTGTTCAATAATTTAGCAGCAAAAAGGTTTCTTTCAAATGCAAATGTTGCTTTTTTGTCGATATATGGTTTTTGATCTGAAATCAATTAATTACACAACCCGTAATTAACTTCAAATCCCACCACTAGTTTTTTTAGTGTATGCAAACATCTGGTTTCACTGTACATAACAGGATTTCTGGTCAAACAGGGTTTGTTGAGAAGGAGATCAAGAAGGCGAGCATCCCGATGGTGGACACTGGAGAGAATCCAGAAGTTCCTTTTCCCAGAGACATGATCGACCTGGAGGTCGGCACAAATCTTCCTCATTCAAACAAACGTTTCATCTGTAACACACATGGTTTTCTCTGCACTCGAATATTCAGCATTATGTTTTAGCTTTCACACTACACGTAACAGTAATGCCTCACACTCGGCAGGCCACGTTTGAGAAGCTGGAGAATGAACTGAAAGAGATCAACACCAACCAAGAAGCCCTGAAGAAGAACTTCCTGGAGCTGACAGAACTCAAACACATCCTGCACAGAACCCAGCAGTTCTTTGATGAGGTTTGCCCATGTGAACACACACATTCTCTGTTTGTACTTTGTTTAATTAAGTATCTGTTTTACTTCAATGAAGAGCAGCATTGCAGCCAAACCAATAAAATTAGTGCATGGTTATGATGTAGAAGGAAGTGATGAAGATTTCTTTGCTAGATGGAAGATCCCAACCTGCTAGAGGAGTCGTCAGCGCTGATGGAGGGCAGTGAGGGGGGCCGGGGAGCCCCGCTCAGACTGGGGTAATGACTATCAGCTTCCTGCTGTTTCAGTTGATCATGTTTGACATATTTAAAAAATCAACACCTTTGAAATGTTATTTTAGACACTACCTTTAAAGTTCATATAATTTAGGGTTAGGATTAAACAGTTTAATTACATGCTGCCTTTAAGTTTAAAGATTTTTAATGAATAACTTGACAAAAGAAATGACACATTGTAGAACCTGCAACATTTTTTTTTTTAATTTTAACGATTAGCTGCTTTATCTTTTGGAGTTCCTCTTTTTTTCCTCATGTGATCTGTGTTTCAAAATGATACACAGATCACATGTTTCATCATGACACAGCAAATTTGGAAGTGTTCCATCAACTCCTACAGAGTTAAATTCAACACTTTGAAAGTGTCTATATTGGTCCACTCTGGATGGTGTAGAAGCTACACTTTTGAAAGTGTTATTTGTGATAGAGTTGAATCAACACTCATAGTAGTTGAAATCAATCTCTCTTCAGTGTTAATCTACCCAACACTAGTGTATATTGTCAAAAGTTAACATTATGAACATGTTAATCTAACACAGAACGGTGTAAAGTATATATTAACATAGAAATTTGAGTTTTGAAATACTACTGGCAGGGTGTACTGTGGTGGCGCACAACCCACATGTAGCTCTAGTTTTCAAT
>NW_015114757.1:48217-49648 GCF_001443285.1 Poecilia latipinna | reverse complement strand
TTCACACTGAATTTTTGAGGGCTGACAAAAAAATCCTATCAACTGAGTTGTTGAAAAAGTGAATTAGACTCAAACACACACGCATGCCCACACGCGCGCACACGCACACACGCACACACACACACACACACACACACACACACACACACACACACACACACACACGCACTTTGTGTCTTTCAATCTACACAAGGACTGTGCTGCGCATTGACTTCCATTCAATTTTCATTCATTTTTATTGCCTAACCCTAACCTGAATCAAAGACAGCACTTCTCTAGTCCTAATGTGTTCTTTATGCAGGTTTGTGGCTGGAGTGATCAGCAGAGAAAGGATTCCCACCTTCGAGCGGATGCTGTGGAGGGTGTGCCGTGGTAATGTCTTCCTACGGAAGGCGGAGATTGAAGACCCTCTGGAGGACCCTACCTCGGTCAGCATCAGACAGGAGTTTCAGACAGAGAGCAGTAGTGGGCATAAATTAACTGTAGCTGAACTGCAAGCACAAAAAAATCTCGAGAAATTCTCCACACTAATTTATCCAAACTTGCCCTGTACTTTAATGTATCTTCCTTTTTTATATATAGGGGGACCAAGTTCACAAGTCGGTGTTCATCATCTTCTTCCAGGGTGACCAACTTAAGAATAGGGTGAAGAAGATCTGTGAAGGGTGGGCCAGCTGTTTTCCTACTTTTCCTTCATATTGTTAGCTGTCATGACTTTAGATTGGAATATTGTTCAGCTCAAGTGAATATACACTCAGAGTGAGTATCAATCAAAGCACATTCAGGAGGAAGGCACTTATCAACATAATCCCAGTTTACTGGATTAATAAGAGTTAAGGGATGGACGAACATGGGATGGATGAACCTGGAGGTTTTGCTCATCAGGAGACTCCTTTGGTTTGTATGTAGAGGAGAAGCAGTCCCCAGTTGCACTACTCCTCACTGTCTAGAGTAGCGGTTCTCAACGTGGGCGGTACCGCCCCTCAGGGGGCGTTCAGAGTACGGCAGGGGGCGCTGGCGGACATTTTTACAAACGGGGGCGCTGGGATGCCTTTGGGGGGCGTTTGGTCGAAGGTAAACTTTACACCTTATATGCACAACAATACCAGTTTAGACTTTGAGCAACTTGGTAAAACTGTATTGTGTAACATTAAACCATGCTTGGCTGCAACAATATACATGGCAGCTCTTCTATTCAGTGTTTGTTAGCTTCTGTTAGCTTCTTGGCGCAGCTCCGTTCTCCTGCTACTGGTAGCTAAAATCACGATACCCTCACTGTGTATCCCTCTGAAAAATGAACCCATTCAAATAAAGAAATCTCTCCATAGTGATACCTCGATAGCCTTCATGTTATAGCGTTAACACCGGAGCTGTAAGTGGTCCGGTATGAAACTGGGCGTGATGGAACAAAGGTACCACAGCACTTTTAAA
>NW_015114757.1:12137-43952 GCF_001443285.1 Poecilia latipinna | reverse complement strand
GCTGGCCCAAAAAAGGTTGAGAAACACTGGTCTAGAGTCTCTCTTTCACACTGTGCACTAACATCCATCCTGAGAGATTGGATTGTCTCTAGTCTGTGTCAAATAAACAGCATTCTACACACAGTGGGGAAGGGTTTCTCCAGACCACTTTTCAGAGGATTCAGGGATCCTTGTGTCCCAGAATGCATGGCAGCATGCATTTCATTTCATATCACCTCTACCATTTAACATTTTTTCTTTTTATCACTGGACAGTATTCAGAGAAGTGAGTTTAGTTTTGGGTTTTCATTTCATACTGGATTAGAGTCTTTGCAGTCTTAGAACCTGGATTCAGTTCTGTCCACCCGGTGACCTGGTGAATTCCTCCAGGTTCCGAGCGTCTCTCTACCCGTGTCCTGAGACCCCTCAGGAGAGGAAAGAGATGCTGGCTGGAGTCAACAGCCGCATCGAGGACCTCCAAATGGTGAGTTGTTTTCTGTCTTTATAAGTAGAGTTTGTTTAGTCAAATAAATTACAGAAGCAGATGTTCAACTTGAGAG
Source organism: Poecilia latipinna (assembly GCF_001443285.1). Classification (NCBI taxonomy): domain Eukaryota; kingdom Metazoa; phylum Chordata; class Actinopteri; order Cyprinodontiformes; family Poeciliidae; genus Poecilia; species Poecilia latipinna. Next base: position 43,413 of record NW_015114757.1, on the reverse strand, counting down.
AATATTTAGCAAAAAAACTGAGGTCTTCTGTTTAGCTGAGCTGCTCTTTCCTAAATGACATGTTGTCTCTATTTAAGCATGTTTTTACTAAGTGCACCATGCACAATGACTCCAGCTAATTCACTTTTAGCTCAGTTTTATTACTTTATGTTTGCCAGACAATAGATAAACCTCACCATGAGCAAAGCAGACAGACTGAAGGGTTCTCCAGGAGTTTATCTGCACCTCAACTCCTCTCCAGCCTTTGTTCATACAAGATAATTATCAGAAAGACTTTTGGGTCTCCTTGTTTTACTAGAACTCACTAAACAAAGGAGTAATTCATCAGGAACACTGTGCTGAGAACACCTTTGTTCTGACCTGTTCTCGGTTCTCTTTGATTAAAGGTGGTTTTCAGTGAGTTTATGAAAGTCTCATTGTGTAAAGATGTTTTCTTCTCCACAAGTGAATGGCAGGAAAAAAGCTTGGATTTGGCTGTAGAGGTTAGTCACCTGTGTGTGTGTTACACTCTGCTGTAGAACAGAGCAGGCTTGGATTCAAAGAAAGAAAAAATAAGACATATCTTATGCATTCCAATAACATTATTAAATGGACTGAACTTGTACAGAGCTTTCTCAGTCAGAGTGTTTTACACTCACAGGCCACATTCAGCCACGATGACTCATGGGCACACACGCACACACCGTCCTGATCACTAGGCAACTTGGGGTTAAGAGTCTTGCCCAGGGGCACAGTGGCATGAGACAGGAAGAAGCACATAAAAGCGCCTACACAAGCATGATTGCCTGCACTAAGGCCCTCCTCCTTTCTGACCAGGAGCAATGCACTTCTGTAGGTACAGAGCAGTGGGACAAGGTGGATGAGCTTGATGTTTTGCTACAGATTATCTGTCTCATGCTACACTGTGACAACACAGTAACAGTTTTAACAAATATGTAAAAAACATGTTTTTGTAAAAATGACAAGGTGTAGCTTTACTGACTGTGATGCAGAACCAAGAGAAGGAAGTTATTGAAGAGATTTGCGGAGAATTGTTTTTCATGCTTTATGATAATGTTGGCTGCGACAGACTGGCGACCTGTCCAGGATGTACCCCGCCTCTCGCCCGGAACGCTAGCTGGAGATAGGCACCAGCACCCCTCCCGACCCCACTGAGGGACAAGGGTGTTCAGAAAATGGATGGATGGATGATAATGTTGGTTTTTGTACTGGAAGACTTTATTTAAGCCAATATACAACGTAGTGCACAGGACCAATTTTCTTTTCATGAATATCCCAGCTCTGGTTGTTATGACTACAAGCACAGCAATGTTTCCTTTGCTTATCCTGGAACATCCAGAGCAGAAATTCTGGCAGCTGGTTCTGGTCGGCACTGAAAGCTGTTCTTCCCCGTCCCCTACTGCTTTAGGTTCTGAACCAAACCGAGGACCACCGCCAGCGCGTGCTGCAGGCTGCCTCTAAGACCATGAGGGTGTGGTTCATCAAAGTGAGGAAGATGAAGGCCATCTATCACACCCTGAACCTCTGCAACATTGATGTCACTCAGAAATGTCTGATTGCTGAGGTGTGGTGTCCCGTCTCAGACCTGGACTCCATCCAGTTTGCTCTGCGCAGAGGAACGGTGTGTTGACCTGTTTATTGATTCATTACACAGACATGCACATGCATACACACACAACCCAGGTGTTTCAGCTTCATGTGGGTTACCAGCACTAAACTTCAAGGTTAATAATCCTCATTGAAGTAGCTTCTATTGTAAAGTTGATGAACTACTGAGTTAATCGATTCAAAAGTCTGTTTAATAAAAACAGCATTTCTTATTAGTGTGTCTGAAATTTTTTTTAAAGACTGAAAATGTTCTTTCTATTTTCATTTTCAGAATCATAATATGAGCACTTCAATACAAAAGTCACTGATTCCACTGGACGTATGATTGTTATACTGATCCTGAAAACGAAGGCTTTGTTTGACAGGAGAGGAGCGGCTCCACAGTGCCTTCCATCCTGAACAGGATGCAGACCAAGCAGACTCCACCAACCTTCAACAAGACCAACAAGTTCACATCAGGCTTCCAGAACATTGTTGATGCCTACGGGATCGGGAACTACAGGGAAATAAATCCAGGTTTTTCACAAAATGACTGTCTGCATTCTGAAGCTTGTGTCTGTGCCTGTTTGAATGAAACGAGAGACAATAAGTGTGACTATTTATATGTAGTTAACATAGCTGATTAAAATAGCAGAATCAGGGAAGAGAAAATGCTGTGAAAAAGTATTTGAATCCTTATTAAGTTTTATGATTTCTCTTTTTTTGTTCCACTTTAATATTTCCAGTAGACAAATTTTAATAGCAGCAAAGCATGACCTGAGTTTCACTTTATAATTTAATTTATTTAAGGAAAAACAATCCAAACCAACCAGATCCTTTGTGTAAAATGACTGATAAACCATGAGATAAATTTGACCAACGACATTTATTCAAGTGACACTCGGCCTGAGTATTGTTAGACCATTAAAGTCTTTATATTATATTGACCCTTTCAAACAACATGAAGTAGGCTGAAAGATCAGTAAAGTGATCAAAAGAAATTGAAGAATAGATGAGATTCACTGAGTTGACTTGGTGACTTCACAGTGGGAACCACTGTTCACAGCTGGAGAAACCATGGAACAGTGGAGAACCAAAAGGAATCCAGTGACTCATCCAGGAGGTCCAGAGGACATGAATGTGATGGTCTCCCTCTCTCAGAACCCGAACGGTTTATGATGGAACCATAAGTTCTGCTCTGGGAGAAAACCCCTGAAGGAGAAGATTCGACCACTAGCTGACTGTAGACTCAAGCTCACTCGGTTTCTGCAGCAGCGTAATGACCCAAATCATGTCTGTGTTCCAAAGGCAAATAAATAAATCAAAAATCAAAACAGGACTAAGGACTAAGTTTTGGACTGACCTAGTAAAAGTTTTGACTTAAATAAATTTGAAATTTTGTAGCATGACCTTAGGCAGGCTTGGTGGAAAACCCTCTAATGTGGCTGAATGAAATCATTTCTGCAAAGCGGAGTGAACCAAAATTCCTCCATAGTGACATTAAAGAGTGATCTCTAAGGTTGGGTTGGGGGGAGTTGGTTATTTTCACAGCTCTGTATAATTAACAGGATGTCCTGCCTGTGGGTTAGCTTTGTTGATTGTTTGTGAGCAGAGCTCCCCAGAGGTCAGCGTCCAGTGCTGTTAGGTTTCCCACATGGCCTCTGAAAACCTTCCTGGCCATGAAGATCAAACAGCTTCAGTCCAACCTGCTCCATCAGTACACCATTCCAGAAGAACAGATAACTAAATGTGCTAAATGTTTCACCAAGAGTTTCATGTCAAGTGATTTAGAAATGACTAGATTATTACATCTGGAAGTGGTTTATTTATCATTTTTAATAGTTGTGCTCACAGCAATGTGCATGAAAGTATTGGCACCATAGGAAAATAAATACTGGAATAAATTTCACATTTCAAGTATTAGCTTCTGTACATGTGATTCCAGTTCTGTTTAAATGACTTTACTCATGTACATATATCACCATCATATTATCTAAACTTCACAGTTTAGTTATTGATATAAACACTGACCGTTTCCACCTTTTCCTCTCCTCTGCTGCAGCTCCATACACCATTATCACCTTTCCCTTCCTGTTTGCTGTGATGTTTGGTGATATGGGTCATGGCGTGTTGATGACCGCTGCTGCTCTGTACTTGGTCCTAAGAGAGAGTCGAATCCTCGCACAGAAAAGCGACAACGAGGTACCGCTGCTCAGAAAAACACCAGAAACCCACAACCTGCAGAGAGGCCTTCTAAAGCTGTGCTTTGGGATTGCAGATGTTCAACATGGTTTTCGCTGGTCGCTACATCATCCTTCTGATGGGGATCTTCTCAGTCTACACAGGCATCATCTACAACGACTGCTTCTCCAAGTCTCTGAACATGTTTGGTTCTGGTTGGAGCGTCAGGCCCATGTTCAGTCCTAAAGGAGCCAACTGGTCGTAAGTCAACTGCTCTCTCTGAGCTCTTAATCAGAGTCATTTACACCTTTGGAAACAGTAGATAATCTATGACAGGACCGGCTGTGGCACTGACAAAACAACCCTAAAATAAATAGCTGCATCCTATGACTGCTTCTTATGAAATGATATTGAAAATCTTTTTATATTTGGCACTAAATAAAAACTGTTATAATTTGATTGGTAAAATAGTATGTAAGCCCACAACTGTTATCTTGAAAATACTTTTTATGTGGCCCTCTGAACTCTAGAGAGCCACATAAAAAGCTATACTGGATTTGGCCCCCGGGCCTGAAGTTTGACACAGTTTGCTGTTAATTTGTCCCAGGTCTGAGACCCTTGATGGGAATGCAGTTCTCCAGTTAGATCCAGCTGTCCCTGGGGTCTTCAACGGACCCTATCCTCTTGGGATCGACCCGGTAATCCACTGACACAATTATTAAACCACAAAGTCACACATATTTCATATCTCTCAATACAAAAGGCTGAAACTGCATTGATCTATCCCACATTAATGTATTAACTCATGAGATATAAATTCAGTTTAGGGCTGATGATCATTTTACTAATCGATCATTCTATTGAATATCCTGAAGATTAATTGAATACCCTTTTTATACAATATCACATATACATTGAAAGATCTAAATAACCAAATAATTCAATTTTTAAATAAATAAACATTTTATTGCTTTAACAACATTGGTGAACACAAAGGATGCATAAAAAAAATCCTCTTAACATCAACATGTGAAATGCCCAACCTTTCGTTTGTATGCAGTTAACAATTAATCAATTACTGAATTTGTTGATGATTATTTCAATAGTCCAAATCATCGTTTCAGCCCTACATCAGTTTATCACATGTGCAAACAGCTTAATAATGATAAACAAATATTTTGGATTAAAAAAACGAAGAGCCACGCTGTGTTGTCTTTGCAGATCTGGAATGTTGCTACCAACAAGCTAACTTTCCTGAACTCATTCAAGATGAAGATGTCAGTGATCCTCGGCGTCATCCACATGCTGTTTGGAGTCTCTCTGAGTCTCTTCAACCACCTGTACGATTAACTGAGCTTCACACTCGTGTTTTTCTTTATGAGTAATGTGGGCAACATTAGCTTCATTCGAGTAACTATCCAGCGTAACTTTTGCTTTATTTGTATTATATATGAACTTATTTGTATTATATATGAACAAACTGGGAGCATACTTTTGCTCATACTGCTAAAAGCAGCTAGTTTTAACATATTCTGTACCTACATGGGCTGAAATGCCACTCAGAAAGGAAGAACACACACAAAAAGCAACATTAAAAGGCAGATTATAGTTTGTTGTTTTGCTGCAGGATGGACTGGTGCACTCCCCCCAAAAATGATGTTTTGTTTTAATTCAGGAACAAACATGTTGAAATTTTTTGTCACATTTTAAGACTTTAAATGTTGTACAATTCCACCAAATTTGCTACAAAGTGGCCGAAGGACAACAGAATCAGTGTTTTGGATTGTCTTCACAAAGTCCTGATCTCAGTCGCAGAGAAAATGCTAGTGTGCAGAGCTGAGAAGGTGTGTGTGTGTGTGTGCGCGCGTGCGTGCGTGCGTGCGTGTGTGTGTGTGTAACAAACCAGACCTACTTCCACCAGTTCTATCTGGAGAAAATGAATGGAAACTTCTGATTTCTTCTGAAAAACTGGGAAAAAAATCAATAAAAAAACAACCCTAAATATTTTGACATTTAGCAGATAGAAATAATTTAGTTAATCCTAGATGACCTAAAACAGAAAAATCTTAGTCAGAAGAAAAAAGATTCTATCTTTTTACACAGTGGACATACATATTTAGTACCTTTTGCAGTTCTCTGATGTTGACAATGTTCTTCTCCAACTTGCTGCTCTGCAGGTACTTTAAGAAGCCTCTGAACATCTTCCTGGGCTTCATCCCTGAAATAGTCTTCATGTCCAGTCTGTTTGGTTACCTCATCCTGCTCATCTTCTACAAGTGGACCGCATATGATGCCTTCACCTCTAAAGATGCCCCAAGCCTGCTCATCCACTTCATCAACATGTGTCTGTTTAACTACAATGACCCAACCAACAAACCTCTCTATGCGGGCCAGGTTCTCCTCCCAGACCCACCCCTGATCCTAACCCTCCTCACTTTTACTTCACCTTTCTGACATGCAATGTAAACTAAAGGATTTGATCATCAGCTATAAGTGGCAGGTTTAGAGAACAGTTCTCAAGAAATTATATTATAATACAGTTTATTTAAGTATGTAAATTTCATAAAAAATATTTTTTACTTATCTACTGAAACTGTCACTATGTTGTGACTGTTTATGAGACAGATAATTTGTGAAAGAAAATGGAGCTCCCCTTCCTTCTCCCTGTGCTAGCTAGAAACAACCAATCAGCCAGGAGGAGGGTCTTAGTGCTGTCAATAATCCTCATCTTGTCTTCCCTATTTATTCTCTGCTACACTGCAGCTAGCATAGCTAGTCATTAATGCTAAGGCTATTAGCAGACGGTATGATTGACAGCACTAAGACCCGCCTCTTGGCTCTGATTGGTAGCTTTTGGATCTGGTTAGAGTCGCCATTTTTGACGTGGGGTCTGCTGCTGACTCTGCTCTGCCTCCACTGCAGATGGGGATCCAGGTCCTGCTGGTGCTCATTGCCCTGGCCTGTGTTCCCTGTATGCTGATAGTAAAGACCATGGTGCTCCGGCGTCAGCACCTGTGGAAACGGCATCTGGTAAGTGACCCTTGCCCCACCCATGTCTTCCAACTAAATGTAATGCTTTACTGTCAATTTGACCTTTCTCACCCTTTTGTTGTCATTCATTTTAATACACGTTGTTTCGTATAAAGTGAATTGTTGTGTTGCTGTAAAAATATGTAAAGCCTGCCTTCTGAATAAGCCCATTGTTTGATAGAAGAAAAGTTTTTGTCAGAGGCGACTGGGCTGTCCTCAGTCTGACCATCTGCTCATTTCAGTTTGTCCTTCAGACTTGAACAGATATGAAAAGTTTATAAATTAAATAAATGTTTCTACTCCATGTTGGAAAGCAACAGAATATTCACCATTTTCCTCCATGTTCACTAGAACACATGATCCGAACTGTTCACTTTGAATTAGTCAAAAATTGCTGACTCTCACACATTCAATACATTTTAGGTAGTTTGTATTACAGTCATATTCAATAAATGACAATATTATTTTTCAGTATCTCCACCACAAATGATGGAAATTTATTTCTTTGCTTTATGATGATTGTTTTGCTTACAGCCAGTGAAAACTAAATAATTTAATAACAATGCAAAAATATGGTCTTAATGAAAAATGAACTCAGTGTAATTTCTTGAATATGCCCGTATGATCTTTGTTTCTGATATGGAATGTTCAAAAATCATTTTATAACTTCTCCAATGGAAACTTTATCCTTTCAGTAAACAAAAAAAAATCATGTCACTTTTTCATTTATTTGTCATATCTCTGAAGGTTTCCCTTATTTCTGTGACCATTCCTACTCTCCAGCATTCTCAGCAGCAGGTAGAGCAGAAGCTGTTCTATTATTTCTAATCTGAGAAAGAAGGTCCTCACCAACACGATGGTGTCTCCATCAGAGGTCACCAGGAGATATCTGCCTCTTTTGCCTGGGAACAATATGTTTTGTTCACTTGATCAGGATTCTGTTCCCAGGGCAGAGACACTGACTGCTGATACTGCTTCTGTTCTGTCCTTGTCTTCCATACTTTCTCTCATGAACTACACTATTTGGCTGTTTACATGTAAGAATTTTCATTACTATTGTCCCGTTTATGCAAATTGTTACATTTGCATAAATAAAATGGATGCATCATCCATTCGAGTTTGGAATGAAATTACATGTTGCCTTTTAAAAATGATGATGCAACTTAACATTCTCTTGTTTTTTTTAAAGGGTGGTCTGCTTACAGATCCTTTCTGTATTTGTCTTGTCTCACTGTTTGGCCATCCTGTTTCATGTAAACTGAGGACAAAGAGTTCCTTCTAAGGCTTGCTTTATGCTAGACACAGCTCTTGTGGCTTTTGTATCTAGTCACAGAAGAGGGAAGAAACCCCTGCAGAGAATCTAGAGCAGTCTTTAGAGCAAACAGGGGTGTCCTCATCATGCACCGGACTCACCCAACAGGGCACGCAGAAGTTCGGAGGGGTGCGGGTGGGCAATGGACCCACGGAGGACGAGGCTGGCATCATGGACCACGACCAGCTCTCCCAGCACTCCGACGAAGGAGACGAGGTGAGCTCCTTTCACCACATGCAAATTGTTTGGATGGAAAATTAAAAGATTTATTGGCATTGCAGCCTGTCACATTACACCATGTGGTATTACAAATGGGCAACAGTGCTTGTTTTGTCTGAGATATATTTGTGTAGTAAATCACATTTTTGTTGTTTTGCAACGGGGGTTTAGCTGGAAACATGTTAAAGGAAGATATGCGAGGCAGAGGCGGATGACAGAGAGATTTTCCATTGCAGAAACATAAACAAGATGTTTTTCTGGGAGCTAGCTGGAGGGATTTCTGAATATAACACGCTCATTCTGAAGGATTCTGTTTTAGATGCACACAAACTTAGATGCCAAACTAACTGCATTTTTAAAGAGGCATTCAACACAACTCTCATGATATATGGATATTAATGTATTTACCATCAACCCAATCCTTCCTGCCATAAATACTTTGCAAGGAAGCATCGACTTTAGGTCTGGATTTTGAGGAGAAATGCTTTAAAGTTGTCTAAATCACATATTTTTTATTACATTTGTTATGCTGTATATTTCTCCTGTTGGACTGGGAAATTTGTTTTTAATATTTGACACATAATCAGTCATGAGTGATATAGAATCAGTGAGGTATAGTCTGAACTACAGCAGTTAGAAATCCCCAGTCAGGTTGTGTGGATCACATGGTTTTGTCCTTGAATTCCTGCCCTAATCTTTTCCTTTTCCTTACTTTCAAGCACTCAGAAGAAGAACCGGTGAGAGCTCCAGCTTTGCATCTTCTTAGCATGTCTGAAAGCTGCCTCGCCCAGTTTGATTTACTACTTCCAAATTCCATTCTGTCTTCTGAACGTGCATTATTAGCTCATATGTAGTCTTTTCCTTGCGAGTGCGGTTCTCTGTGCCAGGCATGCATGTGTTGGTAATTATGAATGTGTATGTTTGAGCATGGAACTCGTAAGTTTACTGATCTATAAAAACTGGGCAAACACAGGCAAGTCTGGATTCAGAGTTCACTCTGGATTTTTCCGTACTCTCCATCTTTAAAACCAGAAAGAGAAAAAGAAAGCTGAAACTTTAATAAATCCATCCTAACGTCTTCCCACTACTCTGTAAATAAATCACACCACTTTGTTTTGGTCACTATTATTACTGTTTTGTTCTCATTTGCCATTCCTCCTCCAGCAAGAAGGAGGAACTGCCTCTGTGAACTCTGTTTTTAAAAGTCAAAGGACAAAAGAAAACTTTGTAAAGAGGAAGCCAAGTAGGTTCCAAACCCACGTCAACAATGTTAAGCAGACCAATGGCCTCCAGTGTTTCCCTCTTCCTGCTGCTTTGAAACAGGAAAGGATAGTCCTGGTTGGGGATGGAAAGAACACAGGGAATGTGTTGACCCGTCAGGATACAATAGCTGTGATCCTGCTGAAGAAAATTATGAAATGAAACCAAACAAACTGCTTCGCTTTGCTTCCAGCTCCATTACATCTAAATCTCCACTCAAATGAAATTATAGCTACTTTTTACTTTTTAGGGTACTAATAACTTAAAAATATATCAATTTTAATACAGTGATACAGTCCTACTTTTCTTATATAAATGTTGGATTACTTCTGAAGGCCTCCACTTTCTCCTCCTGAACAGAGGAATGTTCTCTCTTCCAGCGATGCAAGAACTCAAGAACTGCAATCCTGATTTTGGAGTTCTTGCAGGTTTTTCTTTTTCTTGCGTCTGTCAGAGAAATATGAAGTTAGGGTGCTGCAGTGGGAGAAACCTCCTAGCAGCTCTGAATGCGACTTCTTGTGAAGTATGAAATGTACTGTCCAGAAAGCCGTTGTTCTTGTTGCTGCAGCAGAGAGGATTCACTATGACAGCCTGTGGAGTACAGAACGTATTGGACCTTTCGTAAAACCAGTGATGCACCTTTCTCTGGCTACAAATATCACTGGAAAAGCTCCAAATAACTGTGTGTTACATGGAAAATACTGTATTTATTTTTCCGACAGTATTTTAACTGTTGCAAAAATACTGTCTTTTACTCAGCATAGAAATAGTTTGAGGTAAAGCTTTCAGTATGAGCCAGAAGAAGAGGCAACCTTTTCTGAGATGCTATGTGCTAGGTGACGTTCTGCTTCCTCCTGTGCAGTTTAACTTTGGTGATGTGGCCGTCCATCAGGCCATCCACACCATAGAGTACTGTCTGGGTTGCATCTCCAACACGGCCTCCTATCTGCGCCTCTGGGCCCTTAGCCTTGCCCACGCACGTGAGTGACACCCTGTGATCGAACAGCTGGGCTGTAACAGAACAGAACTCACTCACTGTAAGATGTTTCATGTCCTGGTGCTAACATGACTGTATTGTGTCTGCAGAGCTGTCTGAGGTGCTCTGGTCTATGGTGATGCACCTGGGTCTGTCCTCTCGCAGTGGAGGCGGCTTCTTTGGCCTGTCAATCATCTTCTCTGCTTTCGCCACTCTCACTGTTTGCATCCTGCTCATCATGGAGGGCCTGTCAGCTTTCCTGCATGCCCTGCGCCTGCACTGGTCAGTACACACATGGACAGAGCAAAACACAAAGGCTTAAATGTTTTACACATACTGAAGAGACATGTTGCTTATGGAGCAGCAATAGCTGTGTGTTAGGAGTGATCATATCACACACAACATTCAAACACACATCAGTTCTGATCAAGCATTTGTTCATCTCTAAAGCACTTTGTGTTCTACCTAACTGCATAAAAAGTGTTTTATGAATAAAGTTTGATTGAAGTATCATTTCTAAGATAACCTCTGCCAGTTCCACTGCCTTGCATTCACATGAGGAATGTTAATGATGAGATACTATGGAGTTAGTTTATAACAGGAATCCAGGACAGGCCAGGAGCTCCATCATCTCCTGGTACCACCAGCTCACCACTAACCACCCGGTACCAGAGAGGGTGGATGAATGATAGGGAGGATCATTACAGCATACCAACCCTGTGAGGTCCAGCTGGGCCATAACAGTGAAAACTTGTGGAGTAAATGCGTCAGTATCTTTGGAATAGTAAAAGATACAACCAGATATATATTCACATTCAACACTGGAGGAGAGAGGGCTGTGGTGAATGTGTTTGGGTCAATTGTGGCTCTAGTGTAGCACTTTGACTGGTCAGCATGACAACAAAAGGACCATAAACTGTCAAAACCAACTAGCATCAATGCAGGGAGTCACTCTGTTTTATTATAATTTTGCTTAAATTATTTGCTTTTTTAAATCAAACTGATAATAATTTGATTTAATATGGAATCATTTATTTCATTGTAGATGTAACTGAAAGCTCACCGTCTGTTGCAGCAGGGTTCTTTCATCCTTAAAGCTGTTTTCACAAAGATGACTGAATGGAAATGTGTTGATACAAAGCCGCAGTCAGTGACCAGTCTGCCTTTCACACTCACTGCTGAGGAACTCTCTCCGACACAGAGACACACACAAATACACACCTAGTAGAGTCCGTTTTCCACCTCCCCAGCTGTGGAGAGAAGCAGATAGAGGGATCTCTTATTTCTGTCCTCTCTTTAAGTGTTGCCCTCTGAGCGCTCTGGCTGGCCAAATATTTGCCACAACTGGGAGACATTCCTGGGCACTCCCTTTGCCGACCGAGGCCAAGATGCAGCTCCTGTTGGAACACACTTTGACTTTTCCCTCTTGAAATGAAGTCATCCAGCCCTGTCCTCGCCTGGGAGTAGGATGCAGATTTATGTGTTGAGGTTTATGTGACAACTCAGACTGATTGACCATTGGGAAAATACACCAGGTTCTATTTAAATAAAACGTTTATCTTTTTTTTTTTATTGACAAAAAAAGCTTGAAATGGAAATGGAGAGCCACCTAGAACGCAAACTACTTAACAAACAAGACTCTAGATGTGCTTAAACCAGACAGTCAGGTCTTCACTCCTCTAAACATTCATGCTTTATCACTAATGTATGCTCTTTTAAGCATTTACTTTATATTAATTAGACTTGATTTAACTTTAATATGTTGAACAAATATGTTTACTGCCTGGTCTTTTCCCCTCAGGGTGGAGTTCCAGAACAAGTTCTACACAGGTCAGGGCTTCAAGTTTGTCCCCTTCTCATTTGAGAGCATCCTGGAGGGGCGTTTCGATGACTGACCCGGTCCAGGCCCGTCCACAGTGCAGTCACAGTCCCCAGCCAGCCCACTCTGCTTTGTCAATGTGTTTGTCTGCATAAGACCTACTGCGGCTCTCTGTCTCCCTCTAGTGGCATCTAGTAAATCAGTGTTATGCATGAGATGTAACAGTCCTTCTGAAGACATTTCCAGCGTGCTGCCTTCACATGGAAATAATGAGTTGTTGTTTCTGTCATCCTTAGTCGTAAAATGCCAGCCTTCCTTCATTTTACTTTTATCTTTCATGATGAGTCATGTTTGTGTTGAGAGAACGTCTGAATCACTCTGTTTTATTTTGTTTTCCCAGTTCAGAGTTAACAGATAGGGCTCTAGAAAGGAGCCTGAGTAATGTTTGAGTTTTTAAACCGCCTCAGCATTTCACCTCATTTCCAGTATAATGAATGGATGAGTGTTCACTGACTAACACTCAGTCAAATCAGTCAAAAGTTCTGAGCTTAGAATTATAAGTTAAGTTAAAAGCTAAAGACAAGTTAAAAGTTGAAACCAAAAGATTTGAAAATTTCTTTTCAGCATGTTCCAGGCCTGGATATGTGTGGAAAAAGAAAATAAGTGTATGGAAAAGTATTTATTTATTTGCTGTCTTAATTTTTTCTCATATATTCTGCCTTGTTCCTTGCTTCTGTCCTTTCTTTTCATTCACAGGAAGAAAGGAAGAATGTCCTTTCTTCCTCTCTCCTTCCCTCTATCTCTTCCTTATGCTCTTACTTCCCCATGTTTTGTTCTTTCTCTCTCTTGTCCTTTTTCTTTCCTTCCTTGTGCCCTATGTCCCTTCATTTTTCCTGTTTTCTTCTTATATTTGTCTCCTTTCTTCCTCTCTTGTGGCCCTCATTCTCTCCTTCCCTATGTATTTCCCTTCTTTTTGCCTTTCTTTTATGGTTGGTTCCTTCCTTCAGTTATAGAAAATCATCTCAAATTATTTGACAAAAAAAAAAAAAATTATCTTCTCACAATCATCCTATTACTGTAATTCATATCAAGATTGTGGATTGTATCCTATTTGGGTGTAAAAAAAATCAGAGATTATCTTTAAATGTGGGACTGATTTGCTCAGTCTAGAAAACTGAATCAAGCTGTTCCTGTTGATGTACTGTGGTTTCTGATGTTCATGTCTGACCTGTGTGAACTCTGTGGTTAATTAAAGATGGAGTGTTCAAACAACAGCTGCATGAGATCTTTTTTAAAATGTCCTCAGCGACACAGACTGAACTTGATGTCAGAAAATAGCCCTGTTTGTGGCCAATCAACAGAACTTGGTGGTGACTCAAGGTAGGAAACATCGAATCCATGAGGTCTAAGTTTTAATAAGTAATCTTCTGCTCTGCTTCAGAGCTCTATGCTGAGCACAGTCTCATTTTTAGGTCTATAGGCAGCATAGTGATTTCTATCAATCATTAATAATAAGGCAAAGTGTCTAATAAAACAGAACCTGCACAATAACAACCAGATGTTTTCTTTCTTTGGTTAAAAATATTGACAGAAGAATTATTTTTTTTTCGGGAAAGTTGTTATAAAAAAAAAACAACTTTCCTGAAGAAGTCCCAGCTTCATATAAGAGTATGAGACACCTGATATCAGTTTATATTGCAAAGTAAAGTCTCTTCATTGTACTCTTGTACTCTTCTTCTTTCATCAGTTGCTTTTTCCAATCGATCCATTTTAGAATTGTAAGAAGTTCAGCAGTTATCCTCTTTGGAACTCAAAACCAAACTGTAAGCAATTCAAAGGAATGTCATGTTAGTGTGTATTGAGAACCCAAATGTACAGAGGCAGAGGTGTAATAGTGAAGACTTTAATGAGGAACCAGGATTTCCATAAAAACCTAAAGGAAGGCACATGTGAACGGATAACAGCAGATAAAATCAGAAGCCATCTTGGCTCCATGAGTCTCTTGGTTCATAATTGTTCTCAGCAAACAGGGGCTTTAGCAGTCATTTTGTCTCTTTCATAGCCATTAGGAAGAGCCTTCATGGGAATTATAAATGCTGTGCCAGTTTAGTTACAAGTTTTCAGCATTTTTGTATTTAACTGAATGCAGCAACAAGCAATTCTTTACTGAAATATGCAGACAAAAAGTAGGTTTAATCTATTGCTCATTGTAATTTAAGACCGCAGGGCATTTGGATGAAATTGCCATTTTAGTGTGCCACCCTTCTACAGTTTGTGGCCTTTCCCCTGCAATCCCCATCTAAAAACGTCTGCTTTTATTTGTTGAAAAAAATAATCGCTGTTTTATTTTGAAAGTTTGAACCGGATTTGCTTTACCTCCTCGGATGCAGCTCGAGTTTTAGGAATGTGTCTGAGAGTTCGGAAGAATAACGTCTTTCTGTTGCTGACCTGTCCTCAGATAGACAGACGGCTGTGTGTGGGACCAGGGGCTCGGTTAGCACCGCCGTCAGAACCTGAAGGAACACACTGGCTCCGGTTCCGTTCTTTATTTAGCGCGGTTTAGAACTCACAGGGGCTGTTTGGGGTTCGTTTCTGCTGCTTCTGTTTCCGAATAGTGTAAAAACAGAAGTACCTTATGAAGGTAAGTTGCTGATAGATGATATTCTTTGTTCCACTTTGTGAATGTCTCTGTTCAGAGTGCTACTCTTCCAGGTGTTGAACCTGAAAAAGCGCCCAGGATAACTCAGGATTCATTACTTCGTTGGGATAAGGGATTATTTGGGCAATCATGCTACCGCGGCTCCAAAGCGCCATTTAAAGAGCCGGAAATGACTTCCTTTAATTTCATGTAGCCAAGAAGAAGAATTATACTAATGAGAAGGACTCTATTTTGACTTAATAATAAGTTTTTTCAGGGGTTTCCACTGTGGTGGCAAATTTCTGAAGTTGCTTTCTGTCAGCTTTATCTGTTGAAACTATTATAACGAAGTTAGCCAGTAATCTGCCCCATGACGTCTAAGACACAACTTTTAAAGGAGACTCCTTCAGTTGGATGATGTCTTCCTGTGGCCCCTGCTGGCTCCTTCACACAGAACGGGTCTCATTTTCAAATTAGATTTTTATTTGTATCTCAACCACACATCTACACAGTTTATGTCGTTACCCTACTAATCAAAGTTAGACCACACATATACTTTATGCTCTGTTATTCATTATTTCATCCTATATAGTTTTTAAGTTCTGGGGATTGATCTATTACGATATAGAAAGAAAGTATTGTCATTCCTTATTGAACAAAGCTTAAATGGCAAGCTGCTCATGAAAAGCTAACCACAAAACCATAATTTCATTTGTTTAGCAACAATGAATGTTACTTTGATATTTTCTTCAAATGAATAGAACAGAATATAATAGAATAGGATAGAAACAGCTTTTATTGTCTCTCACTGGAGAAATTCAAGTTTAATAGCAGTATTGATAAGATAAAATCGATAAGATCGGTGGATAAGATCGACTTCACATGTGTCGACCAATCACCAATCTCTCAAAATTAAGGAAATCGGCGCAGATGACTCGACTGGCCGATAACTCGGTGCACCCCTAGTAACCTACTGTGATGACAATTGCAGTGGAGTTGCTATGACAACAATAAACAAGCAACAAGCTTAGGATTAGCTCTCCCCTCGCTCCCATTTAACTTGTACATAAATTAATTACATTACAACTATTACTCGGTAACAATTTATGAGTAGTCTACCTACGTCTGTGTAATGCTAATATAAATATCAGTGATATTTACAGTAGTACTTACTGTCAAACTAGCAAAATTAGCTCAGCTAATGTAGCTTTTATCTGCAAGCTAAGACGGTCATGTAGCATACGCATACGTGACTACAGGTACCTACTCTGCCAGCCACCAGAATCTTATATTCCTGAAAAGAGTTCGGACCTTTTTTTTACAAATCAGTTTAAACATTAATTGTAATTAATTAATTAATTGTGGATTTCAGGCGAAGCTCCTCCATGTGCTTTGCGATGCCTTCCCTACCAAGATGGAGGTTGAGTGGGGTGGATCACTTCCGAGTCATACTTGTGGGAACCTATGGTGGGAATTCTGGAAGGCGGAGTTTCAGAAAGAGTAGGAGTTTTTAAAGAGGCAGAGGACCAATTTCAAGGCATTAAATTGCAAAGTCAAGTTTCTTTGGAGTCACATTTGATACAGCATTTCTATAACAACTGAAGGGAACATAGTTACTTCACTGTGTTAAAAAATGGCACTATGTGGCTGGAACACACATACTACTTTAAAACAATACAGTTTATATCAAAAATTATTTATTAATAAATGACAGTGGTTATTATTTTTTGCATGATCAGTTCGACTCATTTTGTATTATTATTACAGGATCATTGTTCTTTTGAGTGAAAGTTCTGACCGCCCCTGCACGTTTCCATGTGATGGAATGATGCCAGCCCAGGACGGTGTTGGGAGTGACTGCAGCCCTGGAGGCTGATGACCCCGCCCCATTGGCCAGCCAGGATGCACATAGCCTCGGTGGGCGTCAGTAAGTCCTGCTTCCTGTTCTCTCTTGCTCTCTGCTCCCTCCTGCTGCTGCTCATCCCGGCCCTCCAGTCGCCCCCCCGCCAGCTGGAGCCGCCTCAGCCCCGACCCCACGCTAAGTCTGCCTCATCAGAGCAGCATGCCAACCTACCAACAGGTACCGCCAGCGCTGGCGGCACCAACACAGATGCAGGGCTCAGTAGGAGTTCAGAGGTCATAGCAGCATCTGCTAGAACTGATGTTCCCTCTCCCAAGAGAAATGTGGAATCCTGGCCTAGGAATACTGACCAGCTGGAGCTGAAGGACATTTTCATCGCAGTGAAGACCACCAGGAAGTACCACAGGTCCAGACTGGAGCTGCTGTTCCAGACTTGGGTTTCCCAAGCCAAGGAACAGGTGAGTGATGCAGCTGGGCATGCTAAACCATTTGGAGAGAAATAAGGAGTCAATATATCCTGATGTTATTTTGTAGCTGGACTCATTGATGGTACAAACAAATTTGAATAATGTTTCATCTACTGATGTTTTGTATGGGACCTCTTAACTTTTTTTGTATAGCTTGTAAAATAATTTTAATTGTTCAGCCGCAGTGGTGTGAAGAAGTAGTTGCTTCATATTTATGGATACACAACATATCGGCACTAACATCGGTGTCGGTTCAATGAATAAAACCGATATTTATTTCCATCTTGCTGCCGTTTATTTCTGGAGGGAGAGGAGAGAAAGTTGGTCATGTGACAAAGACAGTGATGCAGCAAAGGACTGTGGATCTTAACTGAAGCAGCGATGAAATCATTGTGTGACTGCTTTTTTCCAAGGTGTGAAAAGAGAACTATATGTATAAAATATCAGTTATTGGCCATTAAAACAATATTAATATCGGATAAAGATGTCGGTGCATCCCTACTCATTATTATTATGATTTGTTTTACTTTTGCTCTGATTAAAATGTTTTAGATGTCAAACAAGTATAACCTGAATAAATTCAAAAAGCTTTTTTAAATAACTGATAAAAGTTATTTAGCCCTGAACCTAAACTGATTACTATCTGATGTGTAGAATCAAGAAATGGTTTGTGTCAGATCAGATGAAGCAGGCGGGAAAAGCTTGAAAAGCAAAGCCTCACGCCTCTACCGAAAGAAATTGTAGCGTAGCAGAGAGGAAAGGAGGCGGAGCTAGGAAGGATAAGCAGCTTGGTCACCAGGATGATTGCCAGCACTAAGACCAGCCCCTGGCTCTGATTGGTTGTTGTTAGTTAGGGCTGGGAGCACTGGGAGAAGACAGAGGAGTTTTCTGGATGCTGGATGTTCCTGCTAAAGGCAGAACTGGTTATTAGGTTTAGGAGACATTTACAGGTTGGTCTGACTAGTCTTTTCCCTTAATAGACCAAATCACATTTGGAAACTTTACTGTTTACTCAGGATATATCTTTGTCTTTTATTTAAATGTTTGATTATCTACAACAGTTGGGCTTATCACAGCAGCAGTTTGTTGTGTTTGTGCTCTGAGTCCTTGGCCCACCAAGTTCTGAACACACACAAACACACACTGCTCACACCGGCAGAGAGCAGCTAGGTCTTCCTGCCAGCAGTAAAAAGAAAATTTGTTGCTGACACTTAAAGTCTTTCCACTGCTGTTTATGGCAGTCTCCATGTGCACAGAGGGATCGCATATTTGAGCAATTAAAGAAATTATTAACATCTGATTCCACGACAGCTGGTTGAACTTAACTTATCTCATAAATGCTGGTCCACAGTTTGAGCCTTTCTCTTCTGATATCCAGCGTTGCGTTGAGTTTTTAAATTTTTTTATTTTAATCAACAAATATTTGTCTCTAAATGTACAAACATCAATGTTTTTGCCGTTGGTGTTTGGTTACCATGGTGAATGGTCATATCTGGGATCGTCTATAACTCATCGTGTCAAGATGCCCAACTCATCTCTCATTCTCATTAGCATATGGAAAACAGAATCAGATTCTGTTCTGCATACAGTAGACCGGGATCAAAATGAGTGATGCACAAAATGTTTGCATCAACATGGCGACTGGCCAATCAATGTTAGTCATGGTTTAATGTATCGGCATTGGTCTGATAAGAAGAACTGGGCCAATATTAACAGCCGATATTCATTTCCAGCTCGTTGCTGTTTGTGTTTCTGGAGGGGGAGGGGCTTCGTCATGTGGCGGGGTTAGAGATGCAGCAAAGGATTGTGGGAAGCTTAAATGAAGCTGTGTAAGCGGTGTGGTCATTTTACAATGTCGAAAGAGTAGGAAAATATTTAAAATATCAGTTATCGGCCATAACAGCAATATTAACATTGAATATCGGCACTGGCCCAAATTTTCATATCAGTGTATTCCTATTGAAAATCTGTTTCTATGGTTATTTATTATAGGAGGAATCCTTTAAAAGAATCAATCAGAATTTTTGTGAATTTCTTTGTGAGTATCTTGTTTCTGTTGATTCAGCACTGTGTGGCCTCTTTGTTCTAAAACCACAGTCGCATGCAAGCAGCTCGATGTCTCAGCTAGTGAAGCTTGCACACTAAGCGAAAGGGCTGCAGATGCTAAGAACCCTATGATAGTCATAATGTTTTGCTTTGATTATTTCATAACTGCCAGCAGATGATCCGATTGGCCCTTTAACATGTGGTGTGAACTGCTGTTTGTTCCCACTAACACACTAAGGGGCCTCTCTCTGTTCCAGACCTTCATATTCACTGATGGTGATGACAGGGAGCTGCAGCTGAAGACAGGTAAGCAGCTGAAGTGAAGAGTGTTGCTGTTCTGACCACATCAGCCTGTCTGTATGCCAGATTATTCTGGGATGTCTCTGCCTCAGGAACTAACATCATCAACACCAACTGCTCAGCTGCTCACAACCGACAGGCTCTGTGCTGCAAGATGTCTGTGGAGTACGATAAATTCATCGAGTCCCAGAAGAAGTGAGTAGCACATTCCGAAACACAGATACGATGTCAGGGTTCCTACCAGGTGGCAAAATGTCTTGAGTTTGGTTTTTTTAAAGTCTCAAAATGTACCAAAAAATGTTTGTATTTCTGGGCTTTCGTTGTCTCTTTCTTCCTTTTTTTCGTACTTGCTTCAGTCCGTCCATCTGAAAATCGGCTCTAAAGAATCTGGGGCTTTCATTAGAAAATACAGACCCATCCAATAAATCAGAATGTTATTGAACAGTTAATTTCCTTCACCAACTGAAACACAGATTATACATTGTTTCCATACAGACTGATGTTATCCATGAGTTATCTATGATTTTCTGCTTCCAGTCAATGAAAACATGAAATTCAAGTTCAGAATATATATGATCATACCAATAATTTTTTTTTTAAACACAGAAATTACACCTTAATCAAAAGTATGTTTAATACTTGCTTAAAGGTTATTTTTGAACTGTGCTTTTAATCTGAGACATGAGTCTCATCAGGGCTAGAATCTGACTGTCTGAAGGATTCAGAGTAAACTAAATATCCAGCTGTTGATGATGATGATGATGATGATGATGATGATGATGACTTTTCTTGACCGATGTGTGTTTCTGATGTTCTGTGTGTTACAGGTGGTTCTGCCATGTGGATGATGATAACTATGTGATCCTGCCCAGTCTGCTGCGACTGCTGTCCTCGTACCACCACAGCCAGGACATCTACCTGGGCCGGCCCAGTCTGGACCACCCCATAGAGGCTGCAGAGAGGGTGAAGAGCGATGGAACGGTCAGTCTGCTTAGACCTTCCTCAGTTTCCTGCTCCTCTCACTGCATCACGTATAAACCTTTTTAGAGTTAGCAGATTTGAATTGGCCAGTGTTTTAAGCAGTGACTTTTTGTGTTTTTCTCTTTTGACCTGGCAGAATTTGGCTGATTTGCCATCTTCTTCATTTCAGATGTCTGTGAAGTTCTGGTTCGCCACAGGGGGAGCGGGGTTCTGCATCAGTCGAGGTCTGGCTCTGAAAATGAGCCCCTGGGCCAGGTGGGCAAACAGTCACATAGTTATTATCATCAGAAACAGAACGATAGGAAAAACACTGCATTTATATCCTCTGAATATAAGTAGATGGGATGATGATTATCAACGTTTGTAATGAAGTGACATTTTAGATGAAAAGAGATAAAATAACTAGTAGTTGGACTCAATTTAAAGGTTTTAAAAGATTTTATCACATTAATTGCAGCATCTGTGATTAATTGATTGCAATTAATCACATTTTAATCTAACTATACATTGATTTAAAAAAACAAAACAAAAACACTTTCCTTCAAAACCATTTTTGCTCCTAGATTATTGAATAAATAGACATGTGAACTCAACCGCAAATATATTTATTGCTTTTAATCAGTTATTTATGTTACTCAGCCATCAGATTGGTGGAAAGTTTTCTATTAGTCATTGAGCGCTCCGTTGTTTCAGCTTATGGCCCACTTCCTCTCTAGTAGATGCTGTTCTTGTGGTGGATGAGACCCAGTTCTGTGACTTTGCTACCAGATGGGCTAACAAAGGGGCCAAGTTCCCATCCCTGAGGGGCTCCATGTTCTGCATGGGGATGTTTGTCTGCAAGGGGCCCAGGAGCCAGATGTTGAAACCAAGCTGCCTTGGTTTCTGCGTTTGTTGCTGCAGGAATGGGTTAAATGTTTAATCAAAATCTATAAAGAACATTCTGACATTCGGTCCCAGATGAGTGAGGGCAGAGGATGCTGCATCACTGATGTGGTGGGTTGAATGATAGCAATTCGGAGGAAGGATTTGATATAATTTGTGACTAGATGTTCAGAAAGATGGAGGCTAGCATCTTTCTGAACATCTAGTTCAGAAAGATGTAAGCATTTGTCAAAATGCTTACAACTATGTAAGCATTTTGAAACATGCTTACATAGTTGTCAAAATGTAAGCATGTTCAGAAATACAGAGTGTTGTAGCAGTTCTAGACAGAGCTGCACAAAGTCCACTTAAAACACAGAATCCATTTCAGACAGTTTGGTCCTTTTAACAAACAGGCTGAAATACCAGATGATGCAATCCCATTGTGACCACATCAGCTAATCCTGCTGAGTATTTCAGGTAGCTGGTGAGCTTGACCACAGTTGTGCCTTTACACACTTTTTCTGGGCTTGTATGTTTTGTTTTTTGTAGTGTCTAAATCGCTGCAGACACATTCGCAGTCATTAGCCAGGTCACACATTCACCTGGAACATGTGTGGAGTTTAAACAGGAAACGTGGAGTTGTTCTAAACGCTGAAACATTTTGTGGTTTCAGTTTGGGAAACTTCATCACCACGGCAGAAAAGATCCGCCTCCCAGATGACTGCACCATCGGCTACATCATCGAGGCGCTGCTGGAGGTCACACTCACTCACACACACCTGTTCCACTCTCACCTGGAGAACCTGCAGAAGCTGCCCGTTCCCACCGTGCTCCATCAGGTGAGTTAGCAAGCACCTCTTACTATTTCATTCATTTTGGAATTTTGCTTTCTGGCCTCTTTATGAGGCACACTTTTCAGTTGCACAACACATAGAGCAATTTAGTTGATCACATTGCAGCAACGTGTGGCATTTTTGGGAATTATCCAGCTGGCATCATGAGCATGGGCTCAGCGGTCCACATGAGCAGCTGAAGCAAGACAAAAAACAATCTGCAACTAAAACTCACTGAAGAAAACTACCTGGACTGGGGGAGTAGTAGTTAAATAACTGAAAATGAGTGAGAATATGACAAGTGGATGGTTTAAAGGAAAATGAAAAGGAGAAAGATGTGTGGTGATTAAACGGGTGGTATTATGTATTATTTTATTGTATAATCAAGTAACAATGTAACCTTCAGTTGATATAAAATTGCTGCATATATTAAACATAACTTAAAAGAAACTTGAATTTGCATCATACCTGTATGTGACACCTTGAATTGGGCCGCTGTCTCTTTAAGAGGCTCCTAGTCTTTCAAACACTCTGCCTTCAGCTCTTCATCACAATATTTTTCGATTGATGCCGTTTACAACAGTTCTTATGAGTGTTGTAGTTGGTCTAATAAACCCAGTAGATGCACAGTTCCTCCAGGTGTTGGCTAATTGCTGCTGCTAGTCTAGAGGAGCTGAGTTGGGGAGGTGTGAGGCACAAGCTCACTGGAGACTGCAGGTCCAAGGAAGAGCTTTAGGTAAATAGATGGAGCTTTGTGAGTGCAAGCCTTTAGGTACCACTGACTGTTTGCCACGGGAGATGCAAAGATTCCTCAAACAAGTATGGGGAAAAAAATCAAAGCAACACTCCAGATATGTTTTCCATGAGGGAATAAAATCATAATTGTATAGGGCTCAGAATAGTTCATGTTAGACAATACTACCCCTTTAGTCGTTTTCTAATCAAATGTTGGCAGACTGATTCAAAGCTTCCTGAGATACACTGTCCATTTTACTGTAAAATTCAGTTTGTTCAACCAGTTTTCTGTCAGTTCTATGCTGACCACTATTTGAAATGCAAAACCATAATGATAACAGAAAATCTTAACTAAAAAAAATCCAATTATCTATATTAATATTTCTAATTTTGTATTTATTTTTTTTATTTAAGAAAAAATGTATGAAGTGTGACTAAACAGAGGCATGTACAGTTACACCCCAGCTTACTGCAGTTTTATGTCATGACTCCATAACTGAATATTGCTGCTGACCGTGTCCACATGTTTTATGACCAGTGGACCAAAGGGGTGTCTAGTACCAACAGGGTGTTCCTGACACAGTGTTGTTGTTTTTTTCTTCTATTTTCTCATTTCTCTGCATGTCTTTCACAAGGTCACTTTGAGTTATGGAGGCTTTGAGAACAGAAGAAACGTGGTCAGCATCGTTGGGGGCTTTTCTCTGACTGAAGACCCCACCAGGTGAGCAGCAAGTGTCTTTTTCTGCATTGACTTTCTGAAGGTTTCCCAAACAACCTGAGCTCCTGTGGAGAGCTCTGAACTAACTGAGTGTTTCATGAATCCTCCTGTCTGTGTGGATGGTAGATCATATTTGATGCTCTTCACTGGCTGAAGTTAGGACCTAACAAGCAGACATTTAGCTGTTATCTGCTGGGCCTTAACACCTAGATTAAGCTAAAGCTAGTAGCAAACCTTAGCTTGGACCTCTTCAACAATGGTAAAATTCTCAGTCACAACTTTTAAAGAAACTGAAGTCAGCAAGACTGATTGTAGTGAATGTACGCTACAGTATAAGAGCAGGACAAAGGGAGACTTTGTCCTACAGATGGATAATGCTGTGATGTTTCTTTAAACTGCTGTGACATTTTGGATCTGGAGTTGAATGAAGGGATTTACACTACACAAAAACCGACATCAAATAAGGTTAAACTTTGTTTTAAGTCATTTAGAATAATCTAACTTATTTCTGTTTGCTTGAATATTGAGAGTGAGTATTTATCATTTAATTACCTTTCGATATTACCATTCACTAAGATTAATGCACCGTTAAACAAGTTTAATATTCCTGTAAAGCACCTCAAACACCTCAAATGCTTTTGTGCGTGATATTATAAAAAAATTACAAAAGCCGATATCCATAATCCTATATCGAGAATAGGCTGATGGATGAACCTCCATCAGTCTGGAACAACAGGCCGGCATGTGCCAGAGCAGAACGGGTTCTGGAGCGAATCGGCATCAAAACAAAACGCTGCTAAAGCCTGAAAAGCTGTTCAGTCAAAAAGAAGCCATTAAAAGCAGAAGAAAAAGGCAGACTAGAGTCCAATGTAAAGACCATCATTACATTGGGGTCAAACCTTAGAATGCCGACCCGAGTAGTAATCCATACTGACCTAAAACGGGAAAGATTTAGCCTGGTTTATCAAGAAAAAAAAGGTTTATGTATTTTTATAGTTTGGACTGTATTGAGGTCTTAGTTTGAACATGTCACAAATGCAGATCTTGTCAAACTCGATCTCAGAGCTTGCATGCTAACCCATCACAGCCTTTTTGTTTTTAAAAAAAACTGACTGACTCACTTAGCCTTCAGTCATAGAAAGTAGTTGTTTTTAAAACACCTGATAAAACATGAGATGCGACTTGAGAGATGCACACACCTTGACTCGTGGTAATACTGGACACACTTCCATGCTGAGTACAGGTAAAGCTTGACTACTTAATGCGGACAAAACTCAATACTTTGTGTCTCTGTCCATCCTGCAGATTTAAGACGGTCCACTGCCTTCTGTACCCAGACACTGAGTGGTGTCCAAAGTTAAAACCTGGACACACAAACTGAACATCCTGGAAACAACTCAGCCCAAGTGTTTCAGCAATAATTCAATATGTCAAAAATAACTTCCCTGTTCCTGGACTGATGTCATGTCAGTGAGGAGATGGTCCATCCGCTGTATTCCTCCTGATCCGGGAAGGGCTGGGGACAGCAGCCTCAGTAGCCTTCCTGCCCTGCAGCCCCCTGGTCCAGCTCTCTCTGGGGAACCCCACAGTGTTCCCAAGCCAGCAGAGATTTCTCTGATATGGGAATACATTTGTATTCCCATATCCTGACCTGGGTCTGGTCCGGCGGGATATGAACACCTCCAGGAGGAATCCTGACCACCTGGCTCCTCTCTGCTGCTTATGGACGGCTAGTTATCTGCTGTTCTTTTGGTTCCACCCTGGTACTATGGTAGGTACATATTTTTATGCCATTTTTTTTCCATAATTAAGTCAGAATTTCTGACTAAATGTTATAATCACCTGATGTCTGTTGCCAAGGCAACCCTTCAACCAGCAGCAGTGTTAACTCGGGGAAACACCCAAAGATCTGGGGATACTTGTTGATGATCCTCAGACTGGTTCATTTTTTACCTTGCTCACAGACGTTTTGAAAAAAATTCAGGTTATGGAAAATGTGCAAATTGTGAGTCATTAGGCACACCTGGAAAAAAACAACAAACAATCACCCTTCAATTTTCTATCTTCTGGTTTACTGACCCAAACTATCATTTCCACTCTGAGAACCGGACCTGCTCTTTCAGCCAGCACTGGATTGGAGAATTAGTCATTATCACCATCAAGCCCCGCCCCCGCCTGCACCAGCAGCTCACTGATTGCACAGGCATAAAAGCAATAAAGAAAACTATTCAGGGTGCAACTAACAGAGGAGTTTAGTTTTTTATTCGTATGCACATGGCAGAAAGAGATGAAAGCCTCACATGTCACCAGATCACATTTGGATTAATCCCACATCCAGCTGTCACAGCAGCCTGCTGGTTATGCCTGGAAAACCTGCAGGATATGAAGAAACTCTCTCTGGCCAAACGCATCAGGAGAATGAGAAGCAACATGGCAACACGGCACCAAGCAAAACAGACGCAGAAGAAGCTCAAGAACACATGCATAGATGAGGGTGATAAAAGATCCGGGCCTGATAAATTCACCTTCCTGTTGCATCTTTTTTTTTTTTTTAACACAAATTACATCAAAATGAGTTAAACTCAGTTAAACTGAAACCTGTTTAAAAGGTCATCCTGCAGTTTTTTTGGCCATATTATTATTATTATTATTATTATTATTATTATTATTAATCATTAATGTGCTGAGCAGTATTTTTGCCTTCAGAATCACTGTGTGGACATGAAGATGTAAATGCAAAAGAAACACAGAATCAGCTTATGATTTAATGGAGCAGGTCACCTGATGTTTGTTAGATGGAAGACATGATAGAATAACCGGCTTGTTGAAACCTTCAGTAACTGAGGCAGGAGAAGTAATCTTTTTTTTTTTTTACCATTTGTTTGAATGTTTTATTAAAATGAAGGAAATGTTTAGGATTCTTGTAATAAATGAGTTATAGCTTCTCACATGTTAATTGAGCAGAAATGAAATGATCAAAACTCACTGCACTCTTTCAGTATGTACCTGATAAATGCCTTTATAGACTCAGCCAAATATCTTTTCCCAGTTTATTTCTTCTTTTGCACTCTTGTCACATACTTTATGTTATCAGCTGTTGTTGAATATAGTATTGTATTATAGTATTGATGTCAAATTGGATAAACTGTATTTTATATTTTTGTGTATAGTGACAGAGTCAGGACATATTTTCACAATCAAGGTGTAAAATCTGGACCTGGTGCTATCAGGCCCACATGATGAATATGGCTCAGATTGTTAATCTGTACTTGTCTTTTTTTGTTTGTTTGTAGTTTTCATATACTGGGGTTTTGTGGTGAAGTTATTTGTCGTCATCTCACCTGATAGAATGGAGATGGGTGGTTAGTCAGAGAAACAGAAGGTGATTTTCTTCTTAAAAAACCTTCAAAGCTCCAATTTGTCACTGTGGTTCATGCAAACACTTAGAACCCTCTAAAGCTGTGCTTCCCTTCTCCGTGTGTGTGTGTGTGTGTGTGTGTGTGTGTGTGTGTGTGTGTGTGTGTGTGTGTGTGTGTGTGTGTGTGTGTGTGTGTGTGTGTTGTCCAGGGTGGAGAGGCGCTCACAGGCTTGTTGTTTCTGAGTTTATCAAAACCTTTGACAATATAAAACTTTTCTCTCTTTGAAGTAGTCTGAAGAAAGGTGAGCTCATCAGTTTTCCACTCAGTTCGTGAATTTCCCACATCATATTATGATCCATATGACCTCTGACTCCTTTGACATATCAAACAGATCTCTGTTTCACATGTTCCCATGTTAGGTTGGACATGGCTGCTTTCAACTCTTGTGATGTTTGCAAAGGTTGTTTGCATACAGAGACAATTAAATATCACAGGTTGAGAGTTTAAAATGTTTTTTGTGTGTTTGCTTGAACCATTGATGCTGTCAGTTATAAATCTGCACTGATTTGATGAGACACTAGCTAAAGAGAGATAATATGTTTGATCAAAGTGAAGATGTTAACATGTTAACTGCTGCAGGTAAAATGATGACTGCTCATAACCTTCTACAGAACCCCTCCTCCTGAAATTTAAAGTGCTGTTAGAGGCAACCGTAGCTTTATTAAGCATAATCATCAGGAGTTTTTCCGCTCTAACCCTCTGTTTCACACTGAGCCTGATTCTGCCATGTGTCTCAGATAACAACCCACCGTGTGTGTGTGTTTCTCCTGTGTTTTTGTGTAAAGCAACAGGCTACCTCTGCACAGGAAGACTAGAACCCAAAAGCATGTGTCCCACTGCGGGTCGGTGGGTCAGACTGTTTCTGTTAACTCGTGTTTCTATATGCTGCGGGAGAAAATTAAAGCCTTCATCTTTCTGGCTGTTTCAGACTGAATGACTGTTTTTGAAGGTGGACATCACATTTCTCTGGGTTCATAAAAGGTCGCTCATTTCCTGCCATTAAACTCTAAAACTGGATGAATGGAAGCAGGAGACTGAGGATGTATATGTTGACTGACTTCTGCAAACATTTTTTAGTATCTCTTGTAAATCTGAAGATTTCTGGCAAATGACTGCTTGGAGAGCTTGACCTATGAGCGATGCATTCAAAGTTCTGAAATCAACTATCATCCTCAAAGAGACTCCACCAGAACACACTGGACCAGATGAAGGGCCATTCCTAAAAAAATCCAGGAAGTCTATGGTGAGGGTCATTCCAGACCTTCAAAACATCAGGCCAGAAAACTCAAGGCAATAAATAGGAGTTGATCTTTGAGAGAGCTGTAAGGGATCAGCTGGAGGAAGTGACTTTTCAATGCAAACAAGCCAAAAATATCACTAAACTTAAGCAGAAGATAAGAAACCAAGGTTCTATGTGGGCTAGAGAGGACATGGACTGATTAATAACTGGACTGCAGATGTTTATGAGTCCCAATAAAACGTACAGACTTGTCTAAAGGAGATCAATTTCCACAGTTACTAGGCTGAAGCAGTCTGATTAATTGCGACTAATCAATGATTGAAATAATGTCAACTAATTTAGGAATTGATTAATCATTAACTGGAGTATACTGTCTAAAAAAAACGACCATTTGCTGAAAGAACAGCCCATTCAAAAAATTAATTTTGCACTCAAAATAAAAAAAACTAAACAAAACACAAAACTGTCTGTTCTATCCAGAAGTCATGAGCGGCAGTTTTACCTTCACCTGGTTCTAATCCTGTAAAAACAAACAAAACCAAATGGCTCTCTAAAGGAATGCTTAGGCAATAAAATGTTTTTTTATTTTATTAAAAAAAATCGAATTATTCATTTTCTTATGTATATCAAATATTGTATACGATAAGCTTTAGTGCTTGGATGAAAAATCCACAGAACGTGTGGTTATGCGATTAATTGTCAGAATAATCAATCAAATAATCGTTAGTTCTCGCCCTCTGTGAGGCAGAGCGGCAAGACGGATGGCCGTCCTCCCGGATTCCCTGAATGAGTGAGTCGTGGTCAGGTTATGACAAGCTGTAACAAATTTGTGTGTGTGTGTGCGTGTGTGTATCAGCAATTTGTTGATTCCTAAACGCATCAGTATATGGAGTTGATTTGAAAGGTGTGGTAGCCCAAAACACAAAACTTTATCCTCATTATTCTGAGATTGCTAAATGATAATGGGAGATTATTTCAAAATTATGACAATTTTTTTTTTTTTTTTTTTTTGCTTTTGTTTATTTATCAGAGTGGCAGGTGAGCTTCTTCAGAACCTGTGGGAAAAAAATGTGCTATGTTGAGGGTTTAGTTGAACGGTCATGTAAACAGCAGCTCATGCTCAGAGAGCAGCAGCTCTGACCTGGAAGTGAAACAGGACTTTCCTCCTGGACTTAAAGGTTGGTTTTCTGAACCCGGACCTGCCTACAAATCTCTTCACGGTATCAGTCACATGAAGGACTGTCTCAGTTCAAATGAACTGGAACTAAGACGGATCCACCGGAAACGTGACCGAAGTTGCTGTGTGTTGTCTATTTGCAGCCATCAGCCGAACCGAACCTCTCAACATGGAGATTTCACTTGCAGGCAAACAGGCGCTGGTGACAGGAGCAGGAAAAGGTGGGAATAATCCTCAGAGGACCGGGACGGTAACACCGGCATGCAGAGCGGGTTCAGTTATATGTTTATGCGGAAGTTGTCTCTCGTTCCAGTGTTTTTAATAACTATCTCACCATTAGCGCGAGAAAAACATGTTTTACGTGTCTAACGGTTTCAGCCCCATTTTACCGTCTTTACCGTTACATTCACAAGTCAATCTTTGACTGGAATATTCTATAAAGAAAAATTATTAAAATTAATTTAGTGAAACGGATCATTAAGTGATCCTCATCTTCGACCAGAAGAGATTCCTGCACCACGTGACGTCATAGGTCAGTTCTGGACTGGATGACCTGAACTGTATAATCTGTTTCCACTTTTTGAAAGTCAAATTAGAACATGTTCAGATATTCTGGAGTCTGTTCGTCTGACTTCATTACTTGGTTTCTCTGCTCTGAACTCAGGTCTTGTGAAACAAGTGGGAGGCATTCACAGATAGTGTTCAGTTTACTGAATTCACCACAGGCTATTTGACTTTTAGAAACATCAGAACGAAGATCAGGACAGTAACACTTTATTTGAAGGGGGGTGAATAAGACTGTCATGACACTTTCATAAACATGACATAACACGTCATGAACATGAATAAGTCTTCATGAATATTTATGACTGTTGTCATAAAGCGTCATTCGGTAAATTATGACACTTTTAATACAAAGTTGACATTATTCAAAATGTCAGTCTTATTCACCCCCTTTAAATAAAGTGTTACCAAATAATATGTATATTTTTAACTTTGTAACTATTTGGTGTAGAAATGAAATGAATCCATTCAGTAATAAGGCTGCAGCCTGACAAACAGTGCCTCACTGGGAATCTATAAACGGACAATGCTTTAGTTCTCTATGTGTTCTTTATTCTCCATCACAATCCACTTATCATACTCTGGGTGTTTGAGGCTTAGTGGGCGATAAATTGCTACCACAGAGAAAGTTTCCTTACTGCTTTCAAAATAAATTGTTGTACAGTATTGTTAAAAAATGAAGTGATGAAAAGATTTTTGTCATTAAAAAAAAAAACATTTCCCTAAAACATTTTGAAAAATATTTGTGTGTGTGGAACTTCTGGAGATGATGATGCAAAGATGGATTTGACATAAAATCAAGAAAATGATGGACAACCCTCACCTTTTCTTTATGAGAAGACAGAGCACCTTCAGTCAGAGGCTTCTTCAGATTCACTGCATACAGGCAGCTACAGGAGATTCTTTCTGCCACAGCCCTCTTTGACAAATTTGAATTGATATGACTTACAGCAATGTTTAATTTCCCTTTGGGATCAGTAAAGTATTTTTGAATTGAATGTGTGTGTGTGTGTGTGTGTGTGTGTGTGTGTGTGTGTGTGTGTGTGTGT
>NW_015114757.1:0-8914 GCF_001443285.1 Poecilia latipinna | reverse complement strand
TGTGTGTGTGTGTGTGTGTGTGTGTGTGTGTGTGCATGCACGTGTTTGGGTGTACTGGCAGCTTCAGTTTGGATGATGATGTATGTTTTGCGTTTCAGGTATCGGCAGGGCCACAGCTCTGGCTCTGGCACGCTGTGGGGCGCGGGTCACTGCAGTCACACGGACACAGGCTGACCTCGACAGTTTAGTGCAAGAGGTAACCCCCCTGTAGCGACTCCCCACACACACACACCACTTCATCCCCGTCCTTATTTGATACAAACTCCCTCACAGTTTGGATTTCTGTAGTTTGCAGACTTCTTGTTCATTCTGTCTTGGCTTTCACCTTGAAAGTAAATACTCTGACCCTCCTCCTTCGCCCTCCTCCAGTGTCCAGCCATCATCCCAGTGTGTGTGGACCTGGCGGACTGGGCTGCCACCGAGGCTGCCCTGAAGGACGTCAGCCCCATTGATCTGCTGGTGAACAATGCCGCCTGCACCAAACTGCAGCCGTTCCTGGAGGTCACGGCTGACCAGTTTGATCTGTAAGACCAGAATGACAACATTTTATTCTCCTAGATGAAGCTCAGGTCAAAGGATGAGGACAAGAACTGAGTTACTGGTATCAACCAACTGTTGGTGTTTTTCAGGCTGTTTAACGTGAATGTAAAAGCTGTGCTACACGTTTCTCAGGTAAAATAGCCCTAAAGTAAAATCTGCTTATTCAGCTGCAAATGTGCATCTACATTAAATTAATTTATTGAATTCATCAAAACACTTTGTTCACATTCTTCCTCACTAATGATTTCCTCAGAATAACCCTAAAACATCTGCCACTGGCACTCTGAGGTGGACTTTATGCTGTGCCACATGTAGCAAAACACAAAACTGCTGATGGCTGTGAATGCTTAACTCTGCAATACACACACACACACACACACACACATAGTTAGATAGGCCATGCAATCCTTTTACTCTAAACAACTGAAGCTATCTGTTTCTGTGTCTGTGGTAGATGGTGGCTGGTGGGATGAAGACCAGAGGGTCAGGCGGCTCCATCGTCAACGTGTCCAGCCAAGCGTCTCAGCGCGCCCTGAGGGATCATACTGTTTACTGTGAGGAACAGACAGCTTGACATTCACCGTCTTCTCCTTCACCACACTTTGAGAAACAAACAGAAGAAATATAAATGAAATATTGCATAAAATAAAAGTGCAATATTTTTTGCCAGCCCTCTCAGAGAGTGAAATGCTGATTTTCGAGAGATTCATTGCACAGATTGAAATATTTCTAGCTTTTGTCCTTTGCAGTTTTAATGATTGTGGCTCATAGGTGAAGAAAAGCCAAAATTCAGTGTCTCAGAACGCTAAAATATCAGATTAGACCAATAAAAACGGATGCTTTAAGTGCAAATATCAGGATTCTGAAAGGTATGTATGTTTCTGTCCACTCAATTATTGGTCAGGACTCCATTTCCATGAATTACTGCATCAATGCGCCGTGGTATGGAGGCAACCAGTTGGTGGTTCTGTGTAGGTGTGATGGTTGTTGTGATAGGTGCCTTCTGCTCAACTCCTTTGTTGCTTTTCTGTTGTCTCTCATCTTCCTCTTCAAAACAGCCCAGAGTTGTTTGAAGGGGTTAAAGGTCAGAGGAGTTTGTAGTTCAACTTCATCCAGCTGGTCAGCAGATGAAGCATGAAGAGCTCTAGAAGTCCCGCATCCCCCTGGGCCACTTCGCAGGTCAGATACAAAGGTCACGACCTTGTCTCCTGGTCAACGCTGCATTGACTGTGGAAACCCAGTGGACCAGTACCAGCAAAACATGACACCCCACACCTTACCATGATTATGTCCTGCTGACCCAGAGTGACCCTGGAGGCTCAGGAAACCTCTGCCGGTGTTTTAGTTAATCAGCTGACTGGGGCTGACACCAGGAGTTTCCATTAATGACCTCTTCTTTTACACAATTCTGATTTTCTGAGACACTGAATTTGCATAATCATCAGAATGACAAGCAACAGAGGCTTTGGAAATATCCCTCTGTATTTTATGTGATTATAATACATAATGAGTTTTTCTTTCTGAGATAACTGGTCAGAAATATTGCACTTTTTCACAGTATTCTAACTTTGATGTACCAATAATCACTTCCAGTGAGAGTTGCTGTGTCGTTCTGCCTTGCTCAGGTTCCACTAAAGGAGCCCTGGACATGCTGACCAAAGTGATGGCCCTAGAGCTTGGACCCCATCAGGTACTGCTTCACTCAAACCTCCAGGAAGGATCTGTTAAAGGAGCCCAACCTCTGTCTGTTTTAAGTACCAGAACAGTTCCAGAGAACTCTTCTTGATCAGAGGACAGCTGTTCTTTTTCTCTCGTTTCCTGAAGCTGTTTGACCTCTAATCTAAAAGGCCACTTTAGAATTAAAGGTCCAAAAGTGGCCTCTAATCCAAAAAAGTAGGTATCAGCATATTCTAAATAACATCTATATATAGGCAAGCACCTCTTAGCTTTAATTTAACCTTAACTTAAATATAACTTTGTCTGTAAAGCCTAAATTCAGCATGTATCCAGTCTGCCTAGCAACAACACTTGACAGTTACTGTCCGGAGTTTTTAAAAAGTTTTCTGCATGACCTCTGATATTATTTCCACACAGAAACATTCCCAGCTCATGTCAGAAACTCCTGTCAGTGTGTGTGTTGCTGCTCTCTGTGCTGACTCAGAAACTTGTTCTGTGGTCCGATCAGATCCGTGTGAACAGCGTCAACCCTACAGTTGTTATGACAAAGATGGGTCGCCTGGGCTGGAGTGATCCGGAAAAAGCCCAGACCATGAAGTCCCGCATCCCCCTGGGCCGCTTCGCAGGTCAGATACCTTGTGTCACAACCTTGTGTGCTCACAGTGTTGTTTGGTAATCTGTGTTCTTAAACAAGCAGCTTTCAGAGATTTTACCAGTACTTTTATCTGAAACTTGACCAGAGTGGGACTCGCTTTCATCCTGACAGTTTATCACTTCAATAACTGAAATATGACTTCAGTATGCAAGTCCTCTTCATCCTTCACAGCCTTTTATGATTTCTTTAAAATTTTTACAATTTTCACACAAAAAAAATTACTTTAGAAAATCTAATGATTATCACAACTCTGAAAATGAGTTAGTGAACCTCTGCGGTATCCATACAGAAATCACCTGCAACTGCATTATGAGAAATATACCAACACCGACCAGACTGCTGAAACAAACTGTTAGAATTGTTCTTATGGTAAAATGTAATCTTGTTGATTTTCACATAGAAAACTGTTTAAAACATCATTTGAATGTTTTCTGAACAAACTAAGTTTGACTTACAGCTGAAACAAGATATTTACATAATGTTTTTATAAAACAAACAAGAACTGGCCTAATCGTTATGTTGTCTGGTATTAAAAGTCGATTTGAAAAGATGGGTCATTTAAAAACTGAATCAAGATTTTAGTATCGGTTCTAAAAGAAACGGGCAGCCAGTGGAGGGAATACATAAGTAATAAAAGCATGAATAACCACATCAAGGGCGTTATGGGGAAGATAATCCTTGATTTTACTAATCAGCATCAAATGATAAAAGCTAGAGTGGAATCTGAATCAAAGATCATCTAATGTACACACAACCAGACAAGTTCAATAATCTGCTGCATACTGTCAGCAGGTTTGATTTACCAAATAAAATAACTTGCAGAAAATTCTCTGGTTTCAATTTTCTCTCCCTTTTCTCCAAATTGAATAGATTAAATGAATGTAGTTTGTAGAAATTTGCTTGAGGCTGAAATGTGTGTAGAAATCAATGGGAAGTCCCCACAAAGATAATGTGACAAACATGCATGTGTTTGTGTGTGTGTGTGTGTGTGTAGAGGAGGAGGACGTGGTGAACAGCATCTTGTTCCTGCTGAGTGAGAAGAGCAGCATGATTAATGGAGTGGCCCTGCCAGTGGACGGAGGCTACCTGGCCTGCTGAACATCACCAGGACTTCCAGCTGATCAGAGGCAGACATGCTGACAGCTCAGGGTTTTACCCAAACATTCAGATGGTCCAAAATAAACGGGTTTATTGTTGTTGAATCATTTTTCTTACCTTGTCTGTGGGGTTCTGAACATCAGAAAATTACATCCAAGGTGCAAATGTAGATCTCAGTGAAATAAAAACATAAAAAACAACACTGGACTGATTAAAGGGATCTTATCTATTAGCCCTCAGACAATTAAAATATAATATGATTATTCTAAAAAAACAGAATAAAGATAGAAATATATGATTCTGACAATAAAGTAATTGGATAAAAGAATGGCACATTCTGCAGATTTTTCATTTAACCACCCTAGTCTATTTATTACAATGGTAATATAGCAAATACTTAAAATTGCAAATAAACTAATTAATTCCTTTCACCACATTAAAAATTGTATTGCCTAAAAATGCTTGTTTACTGTTTTTAGTGAATGCTGGATCATTTGTAACAAATGATGAATCTGCAGCTAAATCTTACTAACGTGAAAAGCTCAGCATTAATACAGTGGAGGACTGATCTGTTAACAATGGGTGACTTTTTTTTTGTTCTTTCAGCAGCATATTTTAGAGACTGTGTAGTCCAGTTATTACTGATTACTAAATTAGTTGATTAGTTCAGGCTTCTCATTATTCTGGCAATTAGCGAACAGAAATATTTTAGGTAACTGAGCTAAAACAGAAAATATTCTGAGTTCATGTCAGACTGAAGAAAAAATGTTTTCATACATTTTAAAAAGCTTTTCAGTGAAGATTAAACTCCTCCCTTCACCACTCACATGCACTGCCTTAAAACACTGCAGCGTGTCAAACACATGACACTGATTCCTCTGCGTATCATGTCAAATCACGACAGCAAGCTATGTTCTTTACGTATACATTTGTATTTAGTATACAAAAATGAGTTTTTTAACCACACCAACATGTGAATTAATAAAAAAGAAGACAAACAGCTGAAACAAGTATACAAGTCATCTTACATTACATACGTACATGGCCGATGCATTTCATCGTACAAGCTCTCAGAAGATTTACAGTGGGCCAAACAACCAGAAAACTTCCATGCAATAATAGTATTACAGTTTTTTTTTTTCTTTTGCTGTGTTTCTCAGCTACATATCAACACCTTAGCTAGGCAGGACCACATGACATGATTCAACCACACAGCATGACAGGCAGCCCTGCAGGGTGAGGGAGACCGCCCCCTCCACCCACCCACCAACGCAGCCCTGCAACCAGAGAGAAAAATCTGCTCATAAAGGTGCAATCCGCACTGTTTGCTGCAATGACAAACTGCACAAAGATTGGCCCCTTTATACTATACACTGTTAGCAACACTTGTAAATTCAACATGAGCAACTAGAATTCCTTTAAAGTTAACTGTTTTACTTTTAGAAAGGTACATATTTAGGTACATACAGATATTCCTAATGCATTGCGCATTCTGTACATCACTAGATGTCATTAAAACCCTTTTTTTTCTGCCTTAATGTTCACACAATTTTTGAAAACTCCCGTGTATTACTACAATATGAAATTGTACCAAAAACTGGACACTAAAAAACTTGGCTTAAAACAATGTTATCTTTAGTCGCCGTCCCAATCAACACCGTGTCACTGCTACCGACACGAGCCCGTTCACACACAAATACCAGCGTCTATTTACATGCCTGTGACAAACTCACTCACACACACACATGAACGGAGAGTAGATCAGTGGGATCATGATGACAGAGCATATTAAGACCATGCAAGCTCCTCCCTTCCTGAAGGCAGATCTCAGGCAGCAAGGTTGGACAGCTCCATGTTTGGCATGCTAGTCTGACGCACATCCACGGCTCCAGAGCAGGAAATAAGAGAAAGTTCTGCTGTTTCTGTAGGTTTGCCTTCTTACTGAGGATCACATGGTTTGTGATGTTGTGGTAGATTAATTTAACAGTCAGACACAGAATAGACCCAGAAACACTGAAGTATTTGATCCCCTGCAAAGCGGATGGAGTTTGGGCGACCACAAGGCACACAGATTACAATCAGTTCATCAATCCATCAGTAACAGATACTACCCAGGTGTTTTCTGTCTGCAGAATCAGTTTCTGACAGCAGCCCACTCAGAGAGGACATCAGGGGACAAGAACTTCAGTCTGAAGTTTGGTTGCTAGGTAGCGCCAATTAATGACCATGCAGTGTGTTCAGTCTGCAGCTCCATGAAGGGTCCCACCTCCGGGTGGATGACAAACGAGAGGTCAGGAGCATCTGAACCACAGCGGAATGGAATCACTACACTGACTAAGTGAAGGTCAAAGTTCAGCTCCCCATGGAGAAGGCACATGACCAGGCTCTTGATTCTGCAGGTGTCAGGTGGTGAGGAGATATTGAGATTAAAGCCAAGCTCTATGGCATCAACTCAACCTGCTGAGAGCTGGTAGGGCCGAACGATACGGCAAAAAAACCTGTCACAATGTAAGAGCTTCATATCAGTGGATATCAATTATTATTGATGCGTTTTTTGTTTTAAATATCTGAAGTACTACCAAACCGGTGGTGTGAATTTCCTGTTTTATCCAGTTTTCACTCCATGTTACTGTTTTTAGTTTTTAGCAGTTATGAGGAACGGTGGCAAAATCTGAAACAGCTGCTACGCAAGTTACTCAACAGGTTGTTGCTTGGTAACCAAAGATTAAGTGAGAAGGTTGATGTCACCAATGTGAGAGGTTGAGCAGCAAAAGCCTTTCCCCTGCCTACATCTCCCAGAGTGCTGTGCAGTTCTGGATATTGAATATTCAGCCCTAGGTACAGGATGAATGTAAGGGGCTGTAAACTGAACCATGACCAAGCCAAGCATGGACAAGAACACATCACCATGGCAACGGCTTCCAGAGCTCAGATCTGCAGAAGAAGTGCTGAAAGGTTTCTAGCGCTCCTTACTCAGATCTGTCTGACCTGCTGATGGTCCAGCAGGCCGCTGTGCTTCCAAACAACCTCTTCCACCACAGCAGGTTTTGATCAAATACTTCTGAAGAAAATTTGAATCAAAATTGCATTTTATTTTCTGGATCTTTCACTGACATTTTGTCTCTCTGTGTTAAATTTAAACTACAACAGAAATTAGAGACTTTTCATTTTCTGAAGGCAAGCCTACAAAGCAGCTCTGATTTCCTGACTGTAGTTGAAGTTTCCCACTGATTCTTGTCTAAGATCAGCTGCTTGCCAGAACTGAGTGCTGAACAGCAGAATCACTGGTTTGATGAGCCTCACTGGCACCAGATGAGCTCTCAGCCCAAATCCCAGCTTCTAGGAAACCAGGAAGTCGAGTTAAGTGTTTCAAGCTTAAAGAATTTCCTTCGAAAATGAAAAAGCTACTATGACATCACCATCACAATGTGACTTCACATTGTTTCTATACAAATGAAAATGAAGGAAGGCAGGTGAGAAGTTAAAGCTGAGCTAAATTCTCATGGATAAATAATTATAGCTTAATCCATCAGTTAGCATAACCAAAGTGCGTTACTCTGACTGCTCGCAGCTTTTCTGTAAAAAATGACAAACAGGCTGGAGATGATCATTGGGCATCTTTTTTATAAAGCCTCAGATCACATGATACAGCTGTGTTAAATATTTTACCTACTTCCTTTAGGCCTAAAACATAAGCTGTGCTTTCTGTTTTGACCATAAGCCACCACATTAGTCTGAGCTGCAGATCTGAACTCAGTGGAACTTCTTACCATTCTCAGGTGGTCTGACCAGGATGTTTTTACACAGCTAGACATGTTTATTATCTCAAAATTCAGCTCAGAAAATGATAGCTGTGATATGCTGCGTTCCAGTTGTACTCAGAACTGGGAAATTCCGATTTCCTGGTCGGAAAATTCAACTGGAACGCTGTCTGAAGTCAGATTTCCCAAAGGGAAAGTGGAGCAACTCCAACATTCGTGCTTCAGTATGGCTGCTCCTCACATCAACAATAGTAAGCTGAGGTGGAAAAATGTTTATTTTGCAAAACACACATGTAAGAAAAAAATCAATATTACATGTAGTGCCTGTAACTCTAAACTGAACAAATTAAAAATGGTGTTTCCTTATGAAAAGTAAAGCTTAAAACGATGTTTGTAAGAGATACTGTGAACAATGTTTATGAGCGTTGCCATGTTCAAATCCCGACTTTCTAACTGGAATGCCAGGTCTGACGTCAAACCCAGCTCTAAGTTCTGTCTTCCGTGGTAACTGGAATGCAGCATTAGCAGCCAGAAGGTTTTCAGTGCTGAATGAGCTGATCATAGACAGGGAGCTGAGGGTAACTTCAACCTTGAACATATCAACACCTGACGTTCTGTGTAATTACCACTGCGTTAATTTAAGCAAGCATGGCTGAGAGAGAAGAGAGCAGTAGAAAGACGGTTGTGGAAAGCTGCAGTCCTCCTGGCAACAGTACAACGGAGACGGACAGTCAGTGCCATTTACAGGGAACCTACCATCTTATTCAGGAATGGTTAAAAAAATGAATGTTGGTCATCTAACCAATATGGTCCTGAAAAATAAAAAAAGACTACAGAAAGCAATCACTGAACTGCACACTCACTCTCACCAGTTTTAGCTCTCATTCTCTCAAAGAAAGTGTGTGTGTTTTTCATGATGATGTGGTGTTGCAGCAGTGCCTCTTCCTCAGAACATGGTGCATCTCTTCCCTCTCTTCTTCACTGGTGGAGGGCAGAGCACGGCTCGGATGGCCTCGTCAAATACTGTCTTCAGGCCTCGCTGGGTCAGTGCGGAGCACTCCAGGTACTTCACAGCCCCTGAGGACCAGGAAGACATGGTGAGAGAGAAGGGTGAACATCCTAGTTCTAACAGGAGAATGCCCAACACTGAAAAAAATAACTCTTTGGATTAACATAAAAAAAT
>NW_015114756.1:102761-108944 GCF_001443285.1 Poecilia latipinna | reverse complement strand
AAAAAAGCCAACTGTTAATCTACCACAGAAAATTTGTTGTAATTTTTAAGGAACCACTATTTTATTTTTTATTGACAGCCTTTAGAATAAAAACAGACATCAATCTTTTGTAAAATGATGATGGATACTTCCTTCTGCAGTGTGTTAATATTTGGAGAAAATATAAACACACTTTTCAATTAAAAAAATCATATTTTTAATTATGTGTGTTTTTAAAACATATGTCATTTTTAGCCAGTTATTAGAGGTTGCAGATTGCAGACTCCTCACTACATAAACAGAAAAACCTACCAAGTGTTTTTGTTCTAATATCCTAGTACTTGAAATAAGACACAAGTAACTTACAAGTAAAATTTCAATAATATAATTCCTTAATATTAATGATAAAGTATTAGTGCTGTTGGCAGATTATTTAAAGGGACAGTATTATGTAAAATCAACTTTGTGTTGCCTTGCTTCTTGTATGCATGTTTGAGAAATTCTTTAATCTCCATGGCAACCATTCAGCTGTGCAAAATGATTGGACAGACTTAGCTCTGTCTTTGAGTCTCAACTCCATCTCTGAACTACAGAACCCAAACTTCTGCCTCACAGAGCAGCCCTCCCCTGCAACTCTCCCACTCAGCTCCTTCAGACTAGCCAGCAGCAATTAGCAACACCTAGCGGAACGGTACACCTGCTGAGCTTTTTATCCAGGCTACTTCTCAGAGCATCGTTGGTAGAAATGTTGTTAAATGGTTAAAAGAAGAGCGATGT
Source organism: Poecilia latipinna (assembly GCF_001443285.1). Taxonomy (NCBI): domain Eukaryota; kingdom Metazoa; phylum Chordata; class Actinopteri; order Cyprinodontiformes; family Poeciliidae; genus Poecilia; species Poecilia latipinna. The sequence continues at coordinate 108,188 of NW_015114756.1, read as the reverse complement.
TGTGATGACTTCCTGAAGGTGGGGTTTCAGAAAGAGCAGGAGGTTTTTAAAGAGACAGAGGCCCAATTTCAAGGCGTTAGTTTACAAAGTCAAATTTCTTTTAAGTAATATTATTTACATGTAGCATTTTTATAACAACTGAAGATAACACTCACTAGATAGTGCTGTAAAATGGTGCTATGTGCCTAGAAAATACACAATACTGACCCCTTAACTTATAACAAGACATTTTCCCATGTTATAAAACTAGAAAAACTAGAACTTTTTCATCAGTATTAAGGAATTCTTCACTTAAAAAATGACCCTATGTCTTGCTGAAAAGTTACTTGTGAATTAGTTTTGTCTTATTTCAAGTGTACTAAGATATTTGCACTAGAAACTAGACTAAAAATACTTGGTTTGATTTTATGTTTTTGCAGTGTCTAATATAGACAGTCAGATTGGCATACCTGAACACAAAAGAGAAACCTTCCCCTGCTGCGCAGTCTAACATTTACGTTGCTCTCCTCCTTACTCACAGGACCGCATGCAGCTGTGGCATGAACAAGCCCATCAATACCGCACAGAGATGCTGGATTTTAAAAAGCTAACATCAGAGGCCATGACAGGGATAAAAAATGACCACAGCATGATGTTCAAAGACCTGAAAGGAGCTTCTGCTCGAGTGGACCTTGTGGAGACAGAAATGGACTACGTGGAGACCCAGAATTCTCCACGGGCTTGTGCGAACAACGCTGAAAAAGTGTTGGAGCAGGAGGCCTGGGGTCTGCAGGAGAGAGATGAGGTTGAGGAGGAAGACTGGGAGGAGCTGCAGTCCAGAGTCTCTGGTGAGTTTGAAGAAGTATGCTCATACTTCAGCCAAACAACCTCTAGAGATATTCAATCTTTCAAATGTATTCACGGCAAGAAGCCTAGAAGAGTCAAAACCCATAAGTTAAATAGGAGTTGTGCTCTGTATTACCCACATTACACATCCCACAGGCAACACATCAAACATTTTACAAGGTTGTTGTCTTGGAAAAGTTATGTCTTTAGAAAACAGGGAGACAAACACAGCACCATAACAAGTGCTTCTGAGTCTGTGTGGAGTCATGTTTCCCAGCCAAAATGTGGTCATAGGCAAGTCATTCATTTCTGCACAAATACTCTCCTGTTTGAGGAAGGCATTCATCATCATAATCCTCACATCCAAAGATGTGCTGCTACACAGCTGCTACAAAAAAGTTTTCACTCAGGTTGTGCAAGGAATTAAAGCTTGTTTAAATCATCATGAAGAAGGTTGAGAGAGGGGCTTTGAATTTCTAGGAATATATATGTAAAAGCATTTTTACCTCTTGAACTTTTCCATATTTTGTCATTCAGAAGCTTTACTCAATTCTATTGGGACTTTATGATAGACTAACATAAAACAGTACATATTTGTGAAGTGAAGGAAAATGATAAATGGTTCAACAAATATTATCCTGAAAAGTGTGGAGGGCATGTTTATCCTAGAAACACCTTTTGCAGCAGTTTCAACTGCAAATCCAGCTTCACATTGCTAGAGATAAAAGATATTGCTCCATTTTCTTTGTAACAATGTTCAGTAAGATTGGATGGAAAGTACATAGGAATTCTCAGGTCACAGACTTTGAGTTGGATTGAAGTTTGGATTTTCACTGACTAACGTCTGCATATGTGTAACCCGTATTTAACCAGGAATATCTCAAAATCTCTGTTTCAGGAGAGACCTGGCCAAAAATGGCACAGCACAGCAACGACTGCAAATCAAAACTACTGATATTAAAACTCCACTAAAATGCAATGTGGATAATAAAGAAACAAATATAATAACTTTGAACGTATGGATAGATTTATTGTTCTTGGTTTGTCATGAAAAATCCCAATGAAACACATTAAAGTTTATGATTTTAATTTAATAAAAAATGTTGAAAGGTTTAAGCAGTATGAATATTTTTTCAAAGCATTGTATTTCTTCAAAAACCTATAATTTTTTTAATTTAATGTGCGCTAAATGAATAATTAAATTACTTTTTTATTTTATGTTTTATTTTTATCACAAAGCAAATGAAGAAATATTGATTGTTTTAATACACCAACTGAGTTAATAGCAAAATCAATAAGACATAATGAAAGGATTATGCGGAAATATTACCAAGCGTCCATTCATAATTATAACGCTGACATTTCATTTCATGTTTGTTAAAGACTGAAGCCAAAGATGGTCCAGGAATGAGAAACCCCTCTCTATTACTTTTTATTTGCTGACAGTGGCTGCAGAAGGACAGAAAACTGCCCTGAGGTCAGCGGCGCTGCTATCCATGCTCATGCTCACAGAAATGAGCTCTGTACATAGAGACCCATTGTGAATGTCTGTGAAGTGATCCGGAACAATCTTTTCCCCATAGAAGAGCCAGTTCAGATCTGGAAACTTAATCCTGATGTGGCTCCGGGACAAAAAAGGGAGAGGATGGGTGACGGTCGGTGACGACTGCTGGGAATTTTCTTTTCTTTTGTGTGGTTCAGAGAAAGAATTGTGTTATATTTTCTTTTACAGACAGCATCTTTCATCTGTCTATTAGCTGTGCTCAAGCTTCATCTCATGATGAGTTTGTGTCTAATTTTGCCCCGACTTTGAACTTGACCCAGTTTTGAGAACTAGAGCCAAGATATCAGTGGCTGTAGGCTGGAAACCCACATTTCCTATTGAGAAACGGCACTTCTCCTCATCCAGACAGACAGCTGGAGTTTGAATTCATTCTTTATTATAATGTGAACATAATCTGTTGGCCATGCCTACTGGTACATCTGGTAAAGATGTGTAAAAATCCTTAATGCAAATCCATTTTTGTTGAAGTATCATGACTGCATTTATCACAAGTGTCACAATTATTTCTGCTTTGAATAGTCTTTTTAAAATAGATATAACTTAATAATTTCTTACTCATTTTACAATATAATGTTTTTTGTTGTAAACAAAGTTTCCAAGAATGCCTGATTAGTTACCATTCTTTTATAGTTCTAGATTTGTTAAATATCTGCATTGGTGCCTTTTTCCTTTTCCTCCTGTTTTCAGTTTATGCAGTTACCTCTTCCTTCACAGCAACTTCAGCAATTTTAGGTTTTTAATGCCACATGACATAGACTGCTATACTTGTTTTATGATAACACTGTATCAGTAAAAACCAGGTGGGGTGATAAAGTCTATCTGCCTAGCGGCTGAAGTGCCCAACCTTTGCAACATCGCAGCTGTGCAACCAGCGGCTCCTTTCATCCCATAATCTCATTACAAGCGGTGTAAGCAAGATGAATATGAATAAACACACGCTCGATTTTTTTGTATGTTCCTGTTAAAGCAAAATCCTAATCCTCTTCTTTGTGGCTGCTTGTTTGTTTGTTTGTTTGTTTGTTTGTTTTTTTCGCCTTCAGACTGTGTGGAAATCATCTCTGGCATCAGATCTGTGAAGATCCTGAAGAGAATAGGAAGCCCCAAAGGAATGTGGACCAGAGATCCCAAGTCCTCCAAGCTTTACGTCTTCAATGGCACATCAGGAGACACAGTCTACGAGTTCAAATCCGTCCGTGACTTTTCCACATCTCTAGGAGTGGCTGGGAGCAGGATGATCCACCTTCCCTCTAAGTGGACGGGTCCTGGAAGTGCCGTTTATAACGGCTATCTGTATTACATAAATCAGGAAACTGATACAGATGTGCAGGTGGTTAAATTTGACCTGATGAGTGGTTCAGTGACAGACACTGCTATGTTCCCTATGGAGAGGCATGCCAGTCTTTACACTCTTAATCCTGAGACTGTTGCAGACCTTGCAGTCGACGATGAGGGCTTGTGGCTCCTTTTCACCCCCACTGACAGTGAACCAAACATTAGCCTCGCTAAGATGGACACTTCCACGCTTGACATAGAACAAATCTGGGACACCCAGTGCCCACGGGGGAACGCAGAGGCGGCTTTTGTAGTGTGTGGGACAGTCTATGTCGTTTACAACACCCGCATGGCCAGCCGATCTCGAGTTCAGTGTGTGTTTGACGTGAATGACATGATGCTAACTGAAGAGGCTCCTCTGCTTTACTTCCCCAGGAGGTACGGAGCTCATGCCAGTCTGAAGTACAACCCTGAGGAGAATCAGCTTTATGGCTGGGATGATGGCTACCAAATCATTTACAGACTCACTATAAAGACAAAACTCTTAGCTTGACAGAAGAGAAACAGGATCATGTTTGAAAAACTGAAGGACAGTAGCAGTGAATTTCTTCTATCCATTCACATAGATTTGCTTTGAGAAGAATAATGCTTGCTCACTTTTTCCAAATATAGTGGCTGTGCAATGGAAGCTGTAAAGGTGACATATTATGCTTCCTTGAACAGGTTAGGACAGGTGAATGGACTAAACAAAACATGTTCATTACATTTTTTTGCACAAAATCACTCTTGGATATATGAGATTTTAGTCTGCTTGGTTCTGCCTATTTCAAGCTCTTTTCAGAATGAACTTGTCAAATAAAAAAAATCCAAGTAAGCTGCTGCTGGCCATGCTCATCCAACTCAGATGCTTAATTATACAACTGTACATCTTTGAAAAGCAGAAATGGAGCCTCCTGCACAACCAACAAGAATGCAGCAAGTTGTTTCTGAAACAAAACACTTGTCTTTTCCAGCAGCCATTGTACTGTGCATAAAACCAGCTGGTCAAACATCCTTGGTGTTATTAAATATTTGACAATGGTTCTTTCACATCACCGTGGAAGAATTTCCACCGGTTCTTCTTTATAGAATTGTCTTAAGTCAGCCATGTTAAATTGAAAAAAGACCCAGACTAAAAAAAGATCCAAACTAAATTAATTCATTTAAGTAGTTTTACCCCTCTAAATGTGAACTTACTAGTGCACTCTGACACTCTGAATCTCTGTCCACCTTCAAAACCCAAGTGCTTGTGAGCCTCAGCGCACAAACAGTCCAAACATGATATCACTTTTCTTCCCTTAGTGACTACTCCTCTGTTCAGTGTTAACATAGAGAAAATTTGGAAGAAGTTGATCTAAGTGTCTACTTTGATGTATAAAGGATATGCACAGTAAAGTAAAAGAAAAGAGAAATATATGTTGTCATAGTGGGCTGATATTTACTGTGAAATGCATATAAGTTAATAAAGTTCACTTCCACTTTCTGCTTCTTCTGCCAAAAACAATATGTGTGAAGTTGCATAAATGATAAACATTATGATAGAGTTCATATGTGGTCTCATTTCCAAGAGGGAGCTGCTTTTTTTTCTCATGCTTTTCCATATTTTAAAAATTGTTTTGAAGATCTGAAACACAAGATGTAACCAAAAAAAAAAAAAAAAAAAAAAAAAAAAAAAAAAAAAAAAAAAAAAAATTTAGAAAGGAAATAATTTTTTTTTGGTTTTTAAA
>NW_015114756.1:89003-99755 GCF_001443285.1 Poecilia latipinna | reverse complement strand
GTTTTTTTTTTTTTTTATTTTTTTTTTTTTTAAAAATTTTTTTTAAAGTTGAAAAAAAAAATTTTTTAAAAAAAAAAAAAAAAAAAAAAAAAAAAAAAAAAAAAAAAAAAAAAAAAAAAAAAAGGAAAAACGAATGTAAATTTGAAAGGAGCTAATATTTTTATGGACTTCTAAGTCAGACTGATGTCAGTTTATCATTCTGCCTCCAAAGGAAAGATAATCTTCATTGGTACAAGAAGTGTAGCTGTAAGCTGCACATGTGCATAACATGCAATACAGGTGGAGTCTCAAATTTGAAACACTGATTTTTTTTCCAAATACCAAAGAAATCCTTAGCATGAGATCAAACTATGTACACTACAAAATTATATACATAGTCAGAAAATGCTGAAATGAGGTGTGGGGGCAATAACAGTATCAGAAGAGTTCAGAAGAAGTTCAGAGGGATTCTGTTTATGTAAATATCAGTGTGGTTAAATTATTCCAATGTGCAACTGGAACAAGCCATTTGGTATGCACAGAATAAGGAAGACAAAAATAAAGTCCACCCCTAATTCATGTTCAGCCAGTTTGTTAACCCAGTGCTGGTGTCTGTATTTTTCTCTCAGAAACCTGCTACACAGAGGCCCCTTTCTTTTTGTAAAACTCTTTTAATCAAAGAAAAAGAAGTCATGTCACGCTCCATGGGAAAAAGCACAACAAGCTATTTTCCTGATGCTCTTTTTGAGAAATGAAAACTGGTGGAGAAAATACAGTTTTGTATTTCAGTTTGACTTTATTACACACTGGATCACTGAGTTTATCTAGAACCCATTTGTCTTTACCAACATCTCTATTATTACAAATACAAAATGTTTAATAAAAAATTTAAACCTCAGAGCTATTTTAACATTTGGAAAGGATTACAAGATCATATCAACAAACAGTACAATATTAGGCAAAGCTAGAAGGTCTTAAAACAGTCCATAAACTGAGGCAATTGACCTAACGGGTTCCACCGACGATGAAAACACACCACACTGTCAGAGAAATATGACCATCGTAAAATACATTGTATTTTTAAAAAAAAAAAGGAACAGAAACACAATAATTCACTCACTTGTTTAGATAGTAGAAATCTATTAATGCCATTAGTCTAAAGAAGAACTTCAACATTCAAATAACTGAATTACAGCAGCGTGTTGATGCTATGGTAGAATACGTCAAGCATGAACAATGCACTGACTCATTCTTGCTCTAACAAGTGCCAATTAGAGAAATGCCACCGTTATGTTGATGCTGACCTGTCCGCCCAACAGCTTCCCACGCTCTGTCATCTTAGGCTTTCAGTTTAACACCAAGGTGCCAAACGGCTTGCTGCGGGTAAATTTATCCGCTACGGAAATGTCTAAAACAGGCCTTTCTGGGTCTGCTGAATCCATCTGCTTTTGTCGTCATGTCTGCCTCCGATTTTCCCATGACATATTCTGTGGCACAAAGTAAAATGCATCTGTACAAACTGTACCAAACTGTAATCTGTGATTCTTGTTAAGCAGCTGTCCTGCCAGGTATCATCTCCAGATTGCAGTTTCTCATATTGTTTGCTAGACATGTTAATAAGGAGCTTGACATCAATTACTGCATCTGGTGGCTCAAACTGAAACACAAACTAAAACAGGACGCTACAGGAAATTGGACCTGAATAACATGTTTTGGTAAAAACAAACATGTTTATGATTTTTAAAAAAATTTTTATGATGTCTGAGAACACAGAACAGAAAATCCCACAATGTCATGATCATTTACAATATAATAATTTCAGTATTACAACATAAAACAATCGTAAACCGATACAAATACAAGATAAATGTGCTTTTTATCTTACAGCTGTAAAGTTTTTAGAATTCACTCCCTTTTATGCCTGCTTGCTAACAAAAGACTCCGTAGCAATAACAATAAATCAGATTACACAGTTAGCAGACGCTGCAGCAGATGGTTGTTTGCAGAATCTGAAAATGAAAGTGAAGACTCTGTCATTACCAGATATGAGTCGCTGCCCGATGTGAGTCACTAACATGAAGAAGGTGAGCTACGACCACGCTTTATGCTGCTCTTTCTATCCTAAATAGATTTGGAAAGCTTTACATTTTTTGTACAGATGTGAATAAACAATATAATTTGCTGTTCAGCTCTAAAAGTTGTAGTAGTTCTTTGGGGATATAATGTAGTCACATCTGTATTTTTAAAATGTTTTAAATTTAAAAACAATACTTTCATTACATAAAATGTAACATATTTAAAGCAAATGCATATGTCTTCTAAATGGAAAGACAGAACAAAACAATCTGTCAATTAAATTAGAAATGTATTAATAAAAAATAAGCAAAAATGTGTATAGTTGCTTTTATTAAAAATACAAAAGTAAGAATTATTATTTCTGCTATACCTTTGACCCATTGGTGGAGGAAAAATAACATGGAATAAACACTTTGGTAATATTCACAGCTAATTTCACAGAATATTATTTTCTACTCTCTCTGCTTAGGATAAAAACTGGAAGTTGGGCTTTCTGCTCAGAGAGCCAGCTTGCCGTCGGTTTCTTAACAGATGCTACACTTAGATGGCCAACTGTAGTTTTAAAATATCTCTTTCATAAGATTTAGGCTAGATCTTATTTAGAAATCACACCATGAACGCCCAGAAATATTTAATGAATAGAAAGGGATTGTGAAAACGGGAGAATGTGCTGTACGGAAGCCGGGAAAAACTCAATTAATTGTTTGGCATCTTTTAAGAGAGGCTTAAAACCGTATGAACAGTATTATTGAAATATTTTTCACTGTTTTGGAAATGTGCATTTTAAAGACCCTGAACAGTAATTATTTGTGCTGGAAAGGTCAGCCATATTGTTTTCATGTTGTAAACATTTAGGATTATTTTCTCATCAGGCAACTGGGACGTGTGCAACTTCTATTTGAAAGTGAAGCCTTAAACGTGACTCAAATTGGGGAGAGACCTACATCACATAACAGATTTTGCAGGCTAAATTACATAGACATTAGCAGAAATAGAAACTTTTACAGGAAGTTTTAATGCTAAACGTGGAAGACAGAAACGCCAATGTGAAATGGTTAAACAAAAACATACTTGCTTTCCCATTATACTTCAAAAAAGTTCCCAATTTCAACACAATCTAGAGCTCTTACCAAAACACCAAACGACAAGAGCTAATGTTGCTAATCTCACTAGCTAATGTTGCTAGCTAGCATAAAAGAGAGGTTTTTTTTTTTTTGCTTTGTGGAAAAGTTCTGCTCTATTTGGTTTGGTATAACTCCATTTTGTTCCATAAAACGTACTACAGCCTTTTCTTTTTACCTTTGCGGGGGTGATAGTTTACTGCAAATTCCCTCACATGGAGCTAACTGATTATTTAGTGAAAAATAAACAGAAAAATGTGGCATTTGAAAAAGAAAAAAGGGGGAATATACTTTATTCTTTTCATCTTTTTAGTCATGATCACCAACCACAAAAAATACCACAAAACTTCAAAATATCCTTTTTTAAAATTCTACTTAAGTTCTCATTTTATATTCTTTAATTTAGAAAAGCAAAACAGACAGCAGAACACCTGTACATAAATATATTTACATCCACCAAAATAAGTAACAAAAATAAACCTAACAAGGAGACAAAAGTGCTTTTTTTGTAGTGTGTTTTGGAAGAAAATCAAGCATTTCTGTTCTATTTTGGAAGAAACTGAACACCAAGGTGATAAAAAGGTTCCGGTGTTAAAAGTGTGCTTGAAAAGTCCCTGTTGATGGAGATATTTGCACCTCCCTTCATTAACAGCTTCACTTGTTTTTACACAAAGCGTTATAATAGTTGTTATTTTTGACAGTGTCAGACTCCTGTGCCTTCGTGACATTGTGAAGTTTGTAGGTTCCCTGAACTTTTGAACTGCAGTGGAAACCAGGTTGCTCAACGCTGAATTCCTGTTGCCTTATTTCGTCTTTCTTTTCAGATTTTGAAAGCTACACCGAACAGATACTTGAGGTTTCAGCCTCACCCTTCCTCTCATAAATTAAACAGACATCTTAAGCTATAATGAAATAGTATTTTAAACTAAATACATTTATAGCTAATTATATATATAAATAATTTAAAAAAGGAATACTATATGTTAATTCAGGACTGTAAAAATAAATGTGAGTGAGCCATAGACTTCTAAAACAGCTTGTTTTTAAGATCATCTCTTTTTTCCCCTTCCTTGGCAACATGTGCTCAGCTTCCCTTTGTGAAACATCCGCTGCTTTCATGGAGTGATATCCGACAGGGCTTTTTCCATCAAAGAGACCCCATGGCTCATAGTTAAAACCTCTGTTTTTCCAGGTCCTTTGTGATGCCAACAAGCTCGATTTACCTAAGCTTGGACAAATCAACAATCAATGTCTGCAGACAGGATTTCCAGCCAGTCTCCTAGAAAACAATGCTAGCTTCAGGCCATCACACCAGCCACGCTTAGAAAAGCCTGAGCTTCTCTTAGCTGACAGACAGAAAGTCCTAGTTCAGTACTTGGGAGTGCTCTGGGACTAGATTTGAGGAAGTGGAGGGACTGGGAGTGAGAGATAGAGAGAGAGGGAGAAGGGAAAGACGGTGGGATTGTGTTTCTCCTCAAGCACACAGACAGGAAGTGGATCAAGAGGAGGGAGGAAACCTCTTCTGGGCCGCTGGGTCGCAGGTAGCTCATCTCAGGGACTAGCAGGGGGCCTCGGTGAGGGGCAGGAGCCCTGGCTGTCAAAGCTGGCAGTTCTCGCCTTCCACTGTGGGACACACAAAACACAAGACAGATATTCATTCGGCACAGGCACTTCTGTTACAGAGCAGAGAGGTGCTTCAAGGATAAAATATGCTGTGAAAAAATAAAATAAAACTATATTTTTATCTAAAAACAAAGAACTTTGTCTTCATTATTTAAAGCACAGTATGGTAGTAACCAGTTACCTTTACTCTGTTACATTTGCTTGAGCAACTTTTTGAAAAAAGCTACTTTTATCCCTAATTTACACTACATGAGGCTCCACTGTGCTACGGTAAATACGCACCCAATATAGTCAAAGAGAGCATTTACATTGAGTCCACACGGCGTCGCACTTCTGCAGAACTGATTCTGTTTTGACCCGACACCAGAGTAAATCTTCAAAGATCACACTGCTCCCAACAGGAAGGTGCATGAGCACAGCATTCATATTTTCAAAATAATTCACCAAGACACATGACATTTGCTTAAAACATTAGCTATATGAATGAAGATCTGGGCATTTTTATAGTACTTTTAGCATGCAACAGTTATGCTATTGCAAATACATAAAACGCATCAAGTCAAGTTTCTGCTAAAGTCCAAGCTGGAGCACCAGTCAAGGCAAATGAAGTGGGAGAGCAAAGGAGGGAAATTTATTAAAATGGGAAATTAAGAACTAGAGTATTTTACGACACCACTCATCATTTTTACCACTTGCTTTATCGTGCAAGCTCTCATTTCGCACGCATGCTTCGTGAAGCATTTCTGCCGTTCGAAGCAAAATGGAGAAGAGACCCAAGTAGTACAAACTGAGCTGCTGTGGAGCGGCTACAGTTCACCTGTGAATTGCGGAGCGGAGTTGGATGCAGTATAAATTAGGGGTTAGGAACAGCTTTACTACAGAGAAACTTATATTTTTGATTTATTAAGAAAATAACTGATGACATGACATGTACAAATACTCAACCCAGCTTTTGGCTTGAGATGATCCAGATGGTGGAGATTTGTCCATCAATGGGCGCTTGATCTGACAAGTGGGAAGCTCCACATCTTCCATGAGGAGCCCTAAAATCTTACTCACCTCCTTCTCAGATTTCTTGGACTCCAGGAGGGGATGCCAGTGTGCAATAGGCTTCCGTGGATAAGCCAGCATTTCATTCCAGTGGTCCCTGCCAAGTCCCTCAGCATGGCTTCCAACCCTCATCACACCAATGATCTCATTATGACCCACCCTGCAGAGGCACAAGCACGTAGTACTATGAATAAATCTGATTTAACTCGATGCAACATCTCATACATGCCATTTTTCATAATTGCGTGAGGACCATTTTGTAATCAAAGGAGACAGAATTCTGATTGCCCATCCCCTTTCAACTGATGCAGCTGGTTGTCTCTGTGACATTTACATGGACTTGATCCGAAGGCATTACAGCTGATGTTTGTTAACAATTTAGCAAACTGTGGATAAATTTAGACTTTCTTTTAATCTAAAACTCCTTATATTATTAAGACAACCTGATTAGGTCCCATTAGGATTGCAGGCTGTAAATAAAGCATGAAGGGCTAGGAATCTAATTCTGCAGGTATCCTCTCCTTTTAACAACAAAAGGAACAGGACAAGAAAAATACCCACAATTTGACCTTTAACATGCATGTTCTCATTCTGTCAGCTGTCTGCACTGCAGCCGTTCCTTTCACATTGCTTGGACAGTCACATTCTATAAACACAAAGCACCGTATTGCACTGCTTTTGCGCTTATCTTTATCTAAAGAATATCATTTCAGTGTTTGCTACAGCAAATTGTAATTACCTACCCAGCAGATTCTTATAATTACATCTACGTAGTGTGCCGAGCCCAATTTGTCTAGACTGTTGTGATGCATTTACTCTGTGTGATGTTTCTTTCTGCATGACAGGCAGTGCAGCGAGAAAGAATTGCCTCTTAAAGATTTTCTATTTTTATTTCCAACCTAAATGTTTCAGATTAGCACGCACATTTTATATCAGATAAAGATAGACTGCATAATTTTGCAAATGATTTATCGCTGGTTGCAGCATTAACTACCATCAACCATCTGTGATAACTGGGAATTTGTTTTTTTCATCCATGTGAAGGAGTTTTGGTTTCTTCTCCCTCAGAATTGATTTAATTGAAAGCCACTCGAGGATCTACGAACATAAACAGGAGAGCTCACTCGGATTTAAGTCCAGACTTTGACTAGGCTGATTTTAAAGACTGGAAAGTGTATTTTTACATAGGGCCAGATTGGTCGCAAACTGGATAGTTTTTGTGAAAATGAAATCAGAATTTATAACTGTGTTTTGTATTTATTCAGGTTATATTTGTCCAATATTAACTTTTTGTGCAAGAGGCAACTATTGAATCTCTTAATTCTAAATCCTCAATTAAAAATAAGACTAATGACTTGAGCTCTACTCAAACGTACAAATCATAATCCATCACAGAGATGTGCAGGCTGACGTGGTCCATGCTGTCTGGAGGGATGTCGAAGATGATGGCCTCGTTGTAGGTGGGATTCAGGGTGTTCTTCTTAATGCTCGTCTTCTTCTTTTTCAAACGTCTGCCGTCACAAATGAGCGATACTTTGACATAGGGATCTAATAATAAGAAGAAAAGAAAATAAGAAAATGAAACTCATCACGTTTGTACATCCTCCTACTTATTGAACTCATTTTCCCTCCAGTAGAGCAGTACCAATCTGAGAGCATTGTTTAAAAAGATAAAGCTTCAATGTTTGCTGTCAACAAAGACGCAGCCCTTCCGGATTTCATAAACTAGTGCGTGAGTGTTTCTACTCAAACAGGAAGGCAGTGCTGGAGGACCTGGCATCAGTAACGTGCATAAAAGTGACTCATCACCGTGCGTAAACAAAATGGATATGAGAGCCAAAGATAACTTCCAAATAGCATCACTGAGAAAGCTTCCTGAATGCTGATCTCCTTCTTCATTTTGAGTGATAAATCACTGCAAGCCGCCCGTCAAGCCAAGTCTTAGTCATCTGTAAGCTGCTCTGGATCCATAAACAGTTGGATATGCTGGAAGGCACAATACAATAGATTTGGGTTTACAATGCACAGACTGAAATAATGGCAGACAGCAAAAGCTCTGACCACTCGGGGAATTAAAACTGAGTCACATCAAAAGCTGTGAAATGTCATTAAATGTGTGAGAGAAAAAGTACCACATTCATCCTGAATAACACCTGAACTCTGGCATTTAAAGCATAATAAATGTCACATTTTACAAGCGATACCCCAATCGAAGGGGAAGGTTTAATAGAGAAGTAGGATGGCACTCTATTAAAACAACAGATTGTCTGCAACTATTTGCTGACAAATTCTCAATCTTACAGGTGCGGGGTATTAATAACTGCTGAAATAATCAGAATTCACCCATGCAGAGTATCTTCCACGGTTTCTTCATTCTCCCTGACATGCCTACAAATGGGTATACAGAGGAGGACCATTCTTTTTGACTCGCTGTCACTGTAAGTGAATCACACAAAGAGAACACGACTCACCAGAGTACCCAGTGATGTCCATGGCCTTGAGGTTCCTGCACTTGATGACGGTTAGTGTGAGTCTGCCAGCGGTGGGCAGGTAGCAGAGTGAGAACATGATCTCCCCAAGGTCAACGCTTTCCTGTCAGAACACAAACAGAAAGGAGGGGAAAAAACTGTTTTACTTTCAGCCCTCAAGTTTTCTACACACTGCGTGGATTTGACATACAAGATATTTGAAGACTTCTTTTATATACTGGATTTTACAGATTTTACAGCAGCTTTCACCAAAATTTTAACTCTTCATTTAATACATTACTTTCAGGATTTACATTACCCTAAAAACTCTGCATACCCCTATACTTTATTTATTCATTTTTGCTTTAACTTACTTTTTGGGTCAAAACACTTAAAAGTGTGGAGTGTAATTGTATATAGTCCCCATTTTCTGACACATCTAATTGAAATCCAGCTCAATTAATTGTCTTCAGAATAACAATTTGAATGCACTTCTTTGCAATTTAAATTTTCTATAGATTCAAGTTCAAGCTTATCTTTTTATTTTTTTTAACAGGACAGTACATAATAAATAACATTTACATTTAAATACACAAATCTATGGACAGGTGGCTAATTTCCATCTTTATTCCTATTGTCAAGTTGATTTAAAACATAATAAATGCACGAACAAAAACCACAAAATAACACCATGGAGTTTTTTCAGATGCTTTTTGAATAAAATTAAAAGTGAAATGTCCCTTATGTCCTTATGCAGCTGTTCTGTGAGTTTTGTGAATAAACAGCATAATGAAAACCAAGGATTACATCAAAGCTCTCCGTAAATTGGAAGGAAAAACAGAAAGAAAAACACTACTTTTGGAGAAACATACACACTTGCAGACTGCCACAATCCATTCACAGCAAACATGTGAAACACAGAGCTTTGGTCATAAAAATGTAACTTTGGAGCTACATGCATGTGGAATAAAACTAGAAAACAGTAGAAACAGAGAAATTGGTCAGACTTCATGGGAAAATGGGCCGTTCTAATGTTTATTAGAAAGACCCAGTCGAAGTCCAGTCCTAATGCTAACAGAAAATCTTTGGCAAAAGTTTAAAATGAGTTTTCAGAGATTTTCTCTATTTAGTCTGACTGAGTTTGAATTATTTAGCAAAAAAAATTTAAAAAAGAGGGCAAAAAGAAAAAAAAATCAGTTTTTTATTAAAGGATTACTCCTAAATGTTTTTTTATTCTACATTTCTGTTTTAGTCTACATATCTAAATAAAACAATAAACATATATATATACTTTACATTTTCTTGCAATATATGGCATAATTGCTGGTTTTGTTTTAGATAAAAGCAATTAGATGATTAGCTAAAAGGCATTTCTAGTCATACTGACTAGTGAATAAACACTGGGCACAGCAGATTTGTTGCTATGTTTTAGCTGTGATGAGGGCTGAGGCAGGAGCATGGTGAGTAAATGATTTTCATAACGACTCAGAAATCAGGACCAGACTGGAAATTGCAACAGTAGCCAGCAGACTACAGATGAGCTGACGATGAAGTACCTGAACCAAAGAGTATTTATAATGGGCAGTTTGATTACTGAATGCTGCCCAGGTGAGTAAGTGAACAAACGAGGAACAGCTGTGAAAGAATTTAGCTGAAATTCCTAGGGATCATGGCGTTTCTATGCATTTGAAACTCATGAATGAATTTGAAGAATTAGCATGGAGACTGCAACACACACACAGCTCAGATAAGTTTTATTGGCTACATGGAATATGCTTGATGCACATCAATGCTGCTAAATTATGCACACCCCTTCATTTTGAAGATGCCAGCTGCTTGAAAATAGATAATGTCATGTGGTTTCCTAGGATTAAACTGTGTAATGTATGCAACAAAATTCAAAATGAAACTGAAACATGTATGAAAAACATCATCATTGTCAGATTTTTCATGGACACATCTCATCAAAAACACCAACAGGTATCAACAAATCAAAATTGAAGTGCCTCAACCAGTATTAAGCCTTTTCTCACAATAAGTTGCAATGAAGAAAAACAAAACAAGTTTGTCATAATCAGTCAGTTTACTGCCTGCTTTGTGTGTCGCATGCTGCTGTTCATGGCAAGATGTCTCCATGAAAAATTATGTAATTATTAGAGATGACTCCAAATGCAAACTCATTTGTGTAAATTCTCAAAGATGATATAATAAGAAAACATGAAACATGAAAATTGAAAAAGATTATTATTGATTTTGTATTCAAGAGTCTAACATCAATCTGATTTCCCCTAAAATCTAAATTGTTTTACATAGCAAAAATGTGGGAGTTGTCAGGTTTGACTCATTGAGCAGGAAATTAAGATTTTTGTTCCCTAATTTATTTTGATTCATTAACTCAGATGAATATTTTTTATGTGCAGTGTTAACGTTCCTAT
>NW_015114756.1:56972-83163 GCF_001443285.1 Poecilia latipinna | reverse complement strand
AAGTGGCCCTCGGTGAAATTGAGTTTGACACCCCTGCTATAGAGGCACGTTTGTGTTTCTGTTTCTTGTGAAACTATAATCTAAAAGGGGCTGACGATCAGTTAACGGTGTGTTTGACATTAAATCAGAAACAATATCTTCACCATTTTCAGGCAAATTATGTATTTTTGAAAAGAAGAATCATGTGGACGATAATGATCTGATAATCAATGAATCATCAGTTTAATGAATGATACCTCATTAATGAGGAGTGATTCAGAATTAACTGTGAACCAGCAAGAGAAAAGCACACCATTAGCACCTACTCCCTTACTAATGATCCTTCTGTAGTATCAGGGAGAATCATGCTGAGAGGTTAGTGAATCGTTTTTGTTACACGTTTCTCAGGTAAGTTCTAGTTTTTATGGATGTGAATGTTAATCTATGGGCTACATATAATTTGTGGACAACTTTGGAACTGGAATATGTTACAAAACATGTCAATAAGATAGGGAAAAAGAATAACAAGTTTAATTTATATAATTGTGATAATATATTATCATTATGCAGAATAATATTGTACTAGCCATCCAGCCATGCATCCATCCTATTGACTACACTTTTAAGACAGTTTACCACTGGATTAAGTCGTTAAAATGTTTACTGGGCCAGACACAGACTGGATTACTTTCATATTTGTTTGTATGTCCTCAGAAACAGAAATGAACAACTCAGACTCAAGCTGGATTTCCATTAACCACAGAGTTGCAGAATTTGACATTTTGAAAATAAATTAACATAACAGAAACATGCCAATTTCGAATAAACTCTCCTTTTTTTGATAAAAAGTTTTTCCCCTGGGATGAAGAGGATTTTTTTTTTTTTTTGGCCGTATCAAAATTATTATTTTGCAAAACACCAAAGGATCAACCACCCGATGTTACAATTGGAGCAAACCATTAAGAAATAGTTGGAAGATCATTGCGCAGCATGTTCTTCAATGACTTATCGTGTAAATAAACTTATCCACATGTGATTTTAGTTGCGTTTGTTATTTAATGGAAACACCACAATTGCAAAATTGTGTTTCTTTCAACATTGGTGAAATATCAGTTTTTTTGCACACAGCTAATGACTGATGAGACCTGGCCACGCCCCAATAACCTTGCATGGACAAGCAGGTCGAGATGGTGGATGGATTTTTAACATTTGGAAAGCATAATTACACTTAACAAGAGTTAGCAAATATGTCCACTTGCAGGGAATTATTTTTTGACTCAATGAAAGTTGTTGCTCCACTTGCTCCATTTGTCATGCACATGTGGTGCTCATGAAAGTGATAAAGAGAAGCCTGAAGGTGCCACACCAAAACCAGATAGCAGACAGCTTCACTTTAAACCTTCGAGGCTCTTCAGCAGAAAATATGAAAGCTACAGCGTTATACTTTAATGTAGGTAACTGAGCGTGAAATGTGTTTAAGACAATGAATATTTGAAATTTTAGCCTTCTTCTATCTAACATATTCCTATAAACCTGCCTACATTCCTAAATATTAACGCTAGCTTACTTAAAGAAAGTCCTATGGGAGTCCTTACTGAGCTAATACTATTAAGTGGAATGAGTGTCCTGATATCTGCTATATGTGGGCTCTTAGCCCCATCAACATTATTAAGGTCTCACAGAGCCCTAATCACACTGAATGAGCTTGGGAAGAACTTTGATGATTGGCAAATCCATAAGCCTCCTGTCAGAGAGCAGCAGTCTTAACGCCACACATACAGCTGCGATCCGGATTTCTCGGCTGTGCCAGTGTGGGATTCTGTTCGAAGGGTGGGAAGGTTCTCCCGTAATGTGGGAGTACAGCAAATATATCAAGAGATGTATCAAGAGCTATAAAAGCATAAAGTGACACTTTGGTTGTCCGTGTAGAATCGCAGGCTGTATAGGAGGATGACAGTAACATCTGCACAGCGTGAATCTTTTCTAGGAACACTGGGGTTTACACACTAAAAGTCGAGGCCACACCAGTCCTGTCGCAAAAAGCTATGTATGTGTATATATATATATATATATATATATATATATATATATATATATATATATATATATATATATATATATATATATATGGTAATGGCGAACCAACCGGACATTGTGGTGGTGGATAAAGAACAGAGGAAAGCCGTTGTGGTGGATGTAGCAATACCAAGTGACCACAACATCAGGAAAAAGGAGCACGAGAAACTGGAGAAATACCAGGGCCTCAGAGAGGAACTGGAAAAAACCTGGAAGGTGAAGACCACAGTGGTGCCTGTGGTCATCGGGGCCCTCGGACTGGAGCAGTGGCTAAAACAGATCCCAGGTCCCAGGAACAACATCAGACATCTCAGTCCAGAAATGTGCAGCCAAGATACTGCGCAGAACCCTCAAGCTCCCAGGCCTCTGGTAGAGGACCCGAGCTCAGAGGATGAAAGAGAGAGACCACCCACGGAGGGTGAGAGGGGAATTTTTTTTTATAAATAAAACTATTGCACTTTTGGACCATACTTATAGTGTCCTTTGCTTAAAAAAACCTGAAAATATACCTGAACGGGAATTGGTGACCTACTAATATTGATCTGTGTACCTTTGACATTTGGAGCTCCACTAAAGTCCCATGAATAATTAAAAATGAAGCCAGGCCCTGGATCACATCTGTGTGACCTTTATGATCTGTCAGAATCACACATTAGCACTAGTCGCACCATAGTAAACTGGAAAAAGCAATACAGCCTATAAGATCCTCTAATGTTTTCAAAAATCATTTGAAAAAAACATTTTTTCAGGTTTAAACGTGTTTGAAATCTAATTGATTTTCTGTTTTATTACATCCTTATAATGTATTTATTAATTTCATATACGTCACCTTTAGTATTCATTGCTTCCTGATCAATAGTCACCTCTATTCATACATGCGATTAGCCAGTGAAATCGTTCTGATAATATTTTGTATTGATCAAATGCACAGGACAAATTGCTTGAAATCAATATGTTTCTATTATCTGCAGTGCTTGTAATCTTTATCTGAGCTGAGGCTATCAGTAAATATCTCCCTCCAATCAGATAATCCAAGAGGGCAAAAGATACCTCAATATTGGTATCTTTTGCACTCATTAAGTCTTTCACCGTCGTACAGCTGCTTTTTGAACACTCACCATCTGTGCATTCTTTATGTTACCTATCCTGGAGTTGATGGCAGCAAGGCGTTTTGTCATAAAATCAATCGGTGGTTCAATTAAGTTAGTGTGCCAAGAAAGGATGCCTGCTTTTCTGCCCGCAAAGCAATAATGTTGAGATTATTTAACAACCCCTGAAGAAGTTCAACAGCAGGAGCGAGGGGACCTGTCAGATAATGTGGAGGTGATAAAATGACAAGGGCTCCGAGGCGCCTAATGTGCTGCCAACAAGTAAACATGTCATTCTTGAAAACGGCCTCTGGAAATTGTTACGAAGCCACAAAACTTACTTTAAAAGTTATGAGTGTAACACACAGCCTCCCCTCACCCTGCAATCTTATTGGCACCTCTGATAAAAATCTACAAAAAGCTTTTATTTGCAGTCACATAATCCCAGACTGATTCTTTATTTTTGTTAAATCCAATCAAATCATTAAAACAATTAAAACGGCTGTCTGTTTGGGACACGTAGAACACAAAGTCTTTTCAGCCCCACCATCACAAAAGCAAAGGTGGAGTTTGCTAGATGCTTCTGATTGTGTGCCTGATGAAAAACAGAGGATGAATATTTCCATTCAATTTCTCCTCCAAAGGCCCTGGAAGCCTGGTTAGAGTGAAAGGTTTCTAACAAATTACATACCAGGATATAGTCTGGTGATCTCTGCCAGATAAACTGAAAATAGCTCCTCACTGGGACTTTCAGAAGAATAAAATTACCAGAAAAAACTCCAAATCAACCCTAACCCTTCCATAGGCATAGCTGGCTCCAGACCTAAAGCTGCATGCCCCAATAATGTGCAATAAAACACAGGTTACCACATAGTTAGCAAAAGTGGATTGGTCAAGGTTTAAATAGCAGATGTGTAAATACATTGGCATCAGGGTTTTGGAAAAACAATTACCGTGAATCTCTGGTATCAGTTTAAGAATCCCTCTAAAATGCTTCTAACTGCCTATTTTAAAATTTCAAACACCAAATGTACATTAATATGCTGTAATTTTCTCACTGGAACCCATCTTAGCACTACTGCAGAAGCTCACATCTACACTTCCTCCTCTCCTTGAGGAGATGCATAGTGCTTGCTGAGCATCAAAATACGACTGTGCATCGAGTGTAAATTTAAAGGTTAGCAGCAAAATTGCAAATGGCAATGGATGGATGAAATACAAACTATAACAGCCTTGAAATTAGAGAAAATACTAACAGATTTTATAATCCTTTCAAGAGGTGCAATAACCCAAAAACCCTGTACTTTAAAGAAACTACAGTCCGAAAATAAATTAAATATGCATATACATTTGATAAATGTACCTTTTTGACTTTCGTGTAAAACTCAAAGTTCTGAGAAATATAGATGTGCAGCTGAAGAGCATTTGTGTGTAGAAATTACTAATCAGATAGCTTTGTAAGTTAATAAGCAGCTCTTAGAGGCAGCTTAAATATTATCTTATCTGGTTGAGAAAAACCACCCATTCATCATTTACACCTCTTTGTCCTTGCAGGGTTGTGAGGGGCTGGTATCTCCAGCAGTCATTTGGCAATCTATTACAGGCAACACAGAGACACACAGCCATGTACACACATGTCTAAGGGACATTTAGTGTAGTTGATTAATCTAACATTCAAGATGTTGAACAGTGAGAATAAGCTGGAGTACCCAAAAAGAACTTAAACGCTCCAAACAGGAAAGATCCTAAACTGGGTCTACCTGGCACTTACTACCAACTGTGCCACCATGCAACACAGAAGAAAAAATAATATTTTGAAAAATAGAGGATTAATAGTTATCTGAATACCCAAAAGGGATATCTGCAATGTTAATCTGTGTCTTATAGTAGTACCAAATGTAAGTAATAAAATAATTACAATACATGTTTGCTCAGTTTACGTAGAGCACCTTGAACTGTTCCCCATTTTGCCATATTACAGCAGCAAACCTGATTTTACTTAAAGTTGATCTATTATGTTAACTTGAACAAGTCAGGATCAGTCTATGGACTATACAAAACATTTTCATAATTTTTTTTTTTTTTTTTGCAGAAAATCAGTCCTAGACAATTTTATCTCCTTCCAGAACTGTTTTAGGTCTTCCTGTCAATTTAAATCCAAATAACCTGCTGCTGGCCACGCCCTGCGACTCAACGTTTATACTTGCATATGAAAATGGCTGCAAACAGATGCACAATTATTCATTGGTGCGTCTTTGAAAAGTCGAAGTGGAGCCTTCTGCACAACCAACAAGAATTCAGCAATTGGTTTCTGGATGGTAAGTCTCCAACAAAACTCTGTACAGCGCATAAAACAGTAAAACCAGCTGACCAAACATCATGGTGATCTGCTTCGGTTGGGTTTAGCTGGGATTACTAGGCCACAGCACAGTGCCCTTCAAATGTAACTTAACAATCGGGAGATTTTTGAAACAGCTCATTTTCCAGACACCAAAAAACATTAACTTATTGTCAAAAAGCAGTTGGTGTCTTTAAAGCATTATGGCTGTTTTCAGAAGCAGTTGAAAGCCAAATAGAAGTATAAAACCATGCAAAATGTCAACTTTCCATTTTCTAGCCATCAATCAAAAGTCTATTTGTGTATAAGTGGTTATAGACAATGGTAGACAATGGATGAATAGATTGATGGACCTAAAGTATGAAAAAGAACAAAGCCGATTCTTACACTTGTAGCATACTGGATGTCCCTCCATATGTTCGTCTCCCTCGACAGGTCCGACATCTCGAACAAATTCTCCAGCACCACTTCCCCGATCATATCATGCCGGGAAAATCGGTCAAAGTCAAAGACGCTCATGTGTAGCTTCCTGACGGGCAGCTCGTCATAAGGCACAGGAAACTGGAAGCTTTCGCTGAACGTGGGATTGAGCGTCTTCCGGTGGACGCGCGTCTGGAACTTCTTGCGGTCAGGCAGCAGGTAGACCTTCACATAAGGGTCAGAGGTGCCACACAAGTCCTTGGCAGGTAGGTCAACGGCCCTGAGAATATTGACAAGCAACGCCTCATTTTCGTAGTCATACTTGAGCGAGAAGTTAATCCTGCCACAGTTTTTTTCGCCGCCATTCTTGGACGATTCCTCTGACTCCGAGCCCTTCTGCTGGTAGAGCTCTGGCTGGATGCGACCCAGGCTGGTTGGCTTTTCTTCCCTGTCCACCACGTAGTCGTTTCCCAGATCTAAGCTGCCCACCTGCATCTGCCTGGGGAGGTGTCTTTTGAATGAATTGTGCCTGAAGAGACAGAAATGATTAGATGGCGTTTGTGTTAAACAGCTGCAGTGAGAATGCAGGGAATAACTGTGGGATTTGTTTAATTAACAGGCACAGACCCACTCTTGTTGACAAAGGGCAGAGGATTTTTTCACTCTTAGCAACAGACTCTAACAATCCTGCCGGCACATGTATCTCTGATAAAAAGAAAATCTAAATATGCCTAGCAATTACACACAACATAACCATGGTTCTTGACTTTAATCACATACAGAAAAGATTTTAATGTACTTTTTCTACCAAGATGTTATGGTTGTTAGGTAAGACGCTCTATTCAAATTTCTTGTGTTGGTTTCGCCTTTATTTAAAGCTTAAAGGTTTGAAACACAGTGCTGGTCAGAAGCTCCTTCACTGACATGAACGTAACATTTGCGTTGGGCTTTTTATATGCATTTGAATTCTTCTGTTTTTGGTGTGGTATACAACAAATAAGTTTAATGAATAATAAAATTCAGATCCAATCAGGCTCAAAATTATCAATACAGCTTCGAATATATACATACACGCCCACTGATATTATGTTGCATGTCTTTATCAAATATTTTTTATGGATATTAAGTTAATAGAAATAACTCTGGCTTGATATTTGACCATGCTCATCAAAAATAAAAGAGCTTATTTAAAGTGGTTGGTTTCCTGGGAGGTTGAAGTTGTGACCATTTCAGAAGCTTAATGTTAGCCTGCTTCTAAAAGTCTGTTTGAGATCATTGATGTGTTGGAACGTCCAACTGTGTTGAAAGCTTTGACTCATCTCACCCAAAGTGTCAGCCTCAGCTGAAAGGAAATTGGTTGGGATGTTGAAGAGCAACCTGGGAACCACCAAAGCTCAACCCTATCGTAAACTGGAAGATGCTGGAACTGTCCGCAGTGAGATGAGCTTAACTTCTACAAGAAAAGGAAGTTAAGCTCTTTAACTGCAAGGTGGACCAAAGTTGGACTTTCTAGAGCTTGATTAAAGCAGATTAAACAGAGCAGGTGTGAATGAGCCCTGTTCGTCTTTTTATGTATTTTAAAGTCTTTTTGAGAGATGGCTATCCCATTTCCAATCAGAAACAAACTTCTTCAATGAATGAAACATAATTGTGTTTGTGTTAAACAGATCATAAACAGTTTAGACAGTTCATAATATATTGATATTTGTCATGTGAAACCATTTGGAAGAATAGTGTAACTGTCTGGTGGAATTTTATGTATTTTGTTTTTAAAAGCATAGCTTTAATTTTGATTATTCACCACAATATCAAAACTCCTGAAGCAATGAGTCAGGCTGTGGCCAAGCTCAGTAGTTAAATGTCTGTGTCATGTCCTATCTGTGCTCCGGGTAAGTTGAAAGTCGTGGATTACTAACTGAATTAACTGATGATGATGAAACAAAAAAAGTAAAGTGTGAATTAAATGAAAATGTGTTACCAACATATAATAGAATTTGTTCAATTTGTCCAATCATTGTAACGACAAAGATTTTATTAGAAACTGTTATTTTTAACACAATTCATGAAAATGCTCAAAAATTAAGGGTGAGATTTCTTTTTTTTTTTCTTTTTTCTTTTTTTTTTTACATTTTTCAGTATGATGTTATGCGGCTTTAATAAAGGTTAAATTTATTTCAAGGATTTTGACACATATTCACCCAGGGTGCTAATAAGTGTGGAAGGTGCAATAAAACAGGCTTAAAAAAAACTGATATTGGCTTCTTAGTCTGCTCCAAATATGCTGCAAAGTGCTTCTGGTGCAGCATATGTTTGTGTACTCTGTTTCATTAATTAGTTTGAGGACTCATATCAGCTTTATGAGAATGACCCACAGAGAGTTGCGGCTGAATTATGTTCGACAACCACAATGTATATTAAGTTAATCTCTGCAGAACCAACTTGCTTTGAAAATGTAATTCTCTCATATTAGTTATACGGCGACTGTTCCGTGAAAATGTGCTGCAGCTTGAGGTTGCTTCTAATTTGCATTATTTATATTTACTAACTCTGCAAAAACATAAAATCTTACCAAGTACTTTGGTCTTGTTTCTAGAGAAAATATAGTTGTACACTTAACATAAGACAAAGTACAGTAATTTTTCAGTAAGATGTACAAGCTTGTTTTAAGTAAATAATTCCTTACTATGATCTCTTGATGAAAAAGTCCTAGTTCCGTTGGCAGATCATTTCAGTATGAAAATACATTTTTCCATGCTATAAATTAACTAATCTGCCAAAGGAGCTTGTACTTTTTCATCAATATTGAAATATTCTCTCTCTTCTCTCCTATAGCTTGCTGAAAAGTTGCTTGTAAAATTATTTTGCTTGTTTCAAGAGTAAAAATAAATTAAGACTAGACACTAGACCAAAAATATGTAAGATTTTGTGTTTTTGTAGTGAATGGAACGTCTACAATTCATGTTGTAAAAAGTCTGCATTGCAAAAACATAAAACCGTACTATGTACTTTTAGTCTGGTTTCTTGTGCAAATATCTTAGTACACCTGAAATAACATAAAACTAACTTACAAGTAACTTTTCATCAAGAAATATGAGCTTGTTGTAAGTTAATAATACTTTAATATTGAGGAAAAAGCACTAGTTGTCAGTGAAATAAACAAACAGTGGAACAATATTTTTAGTCTAGTTCTAGTTCCACTGGCAGATTATTTTACTTAGAAATAGTACTTTTTCATCAGTATTAAGTAATTATTGAGTTAAAACAAGCTTTGCTGAAAAGTTAGCTTTGTCTTGTTCAAAGTGTACTAAGATATTTGCTCTATAAACTAGACCAAAAATACTTGATAAGATTTTGTGTTTTTGCAGTGTGCATTCACAGCCAGCATGCAACCCTAGACATATTTTTATATGAACAAACCATACCTGACAGTTTTATATGCA
Source organism: Poecilia latipinna (assembly GCF_001443285.1). Lineage (NCBI taxonomy): Eukaryota > Metazoa > Chordata > Actinopteri > Cyprinodontiformes > Poeciliidae > Poecilia > Poecilia latipinna. The sequence goes on along the minus strand of NW_015114756.1, from coordinate 73,822 downwards.
GCGAGGTCTGCATTTGCATGCGTGTGTGTGTGACACTAACCGTGTGGAGGAGGCCGGCTCAGTGGTTTGCCTCTGCATGCGCTGTGTGCGGCGCAGGAAGTGCTCCCTCATGGAGAGCTGCACATCGGCGGGGATGTCGGGGGAAGTATGGCTTATCTTCACGGCCGCCTCCAGGAAGCCCATCGAACCCACGGGGTCTTTCACCTTCTCTGTCGCCATGGTGATCGCTTGCTGCTGGGGACTGGCCAGCGGGAGGGGTGGCTGGAGCGGGCAGTGCTGCGGGCCACAGGCCGGGCTGAGAGACGGGCTTGGGAACTGGGCCTTGCTCCGCCAAGGCACCCAGCAGAGCTTCCAGGAGACAAACGTGAGAAGGCCCAGCAGAACGAGGCCGCAAACAAGAAACACAGCGAGCACAAGGCCAAAAGTAGCGTCTGGTGGTGAGCCGCAGGGACCAGAAGCAGAGGATCACACAATATGGACAAACAGATGGTGATTACAAGGGTGAGAGAGGACACACACAGAGAGAAAGAAAGAGACTATTAGAACATGGTTTCTGATACAGTCTGCTGCTGCATCAGTGGTTTCTATATAACACCGAGAGCATTGTGTAAGTACAGTGTGCGACGTGCTTCATAAATATTTAAAACAAACCACCATTAGTCAGTTCAGCCAAGGGATACGCAAAGTAAACATAATTTAAATCCAAGCGTAGCTGGCTCCTAGTTTCCACCATGTTATTGGCTGTGAATATGTTATTCCAAATGTGGCAAATTATTAATAAAAACAAACAAATTCAGCATTTGCATTAAAACAACCAAAGCCACAAGGATACCAGAAATATCTCTGGTATTTTTAGCAATCAGGCACAAACAAAATGAATGCACAGTCAAGCCCGTTTATTTTCTTCTCTATGAAAATCCTTTATATGAGCAACACACACAGAGCTGGACATTCACCAAGAAGGCTGTCAAGCACCCTGCAGGGATTCGCAACGAGCTAAGGACAAAATCCACAGGGAAGTGTACTGAGTCTACAAGTGCAGCCTTTTTCCCTTTAAATAAATATTACACTCAGCACCTGTGGCTTAGAGCGTCTTCTCCTGCTCTTCACAGGGGATTTAGACTCTGCTGTCAAAAATTTGCTTCAGTGTTCCGTTTTGATTGTTCAGTTGCATCTACAATTACATGCAGAGGAGAGTTTTAGTGGCCACTCAGAGGATGCTTGAGCTCCTCTTCTTCACAGAATGCACCAGGGAAAGAGCAAAAGGCTCCATAAAGGCATGTGGGAATGGCTTTGACTCGACCTTTTCTCACCAAAACTCAAATATGAGCACTGACATGAGCAGAAACCTGCTGCTGGTGTTCTTCCAGGTTACATCATGAGCTTAGTTTACAACAGTGCAGGATAGGTCTTGGCTAGAATTACATAAATAGCGGAAATAGAGGATAATTTTGCCATTATTGGAAGAATAAACCAATACACACAAATATTTCTGCAGATTTATATCATAGTTTTAAGATAATTAAACAAAAAACAATTATTACTCATGCTAGAATGAAACAGGACTTTGAAATTGAGTCAAAGCATACTTTTTTTAAGCTTCTTTAATTATTACTAATTCCTGTTCCTTTAAATTTAAAATTTTTACAACTATACCTGATTTTTATATTTCGCTTATTAGTACCAGTATCACTCATTTCCATTCCTTAGTTTCCTCATGTCACTAAAAAGCTTAAAACCCAAAATTAGGGTTAGAAAATAACAAGTTAGAAAATAACTTGTTTAATTTTGGTCACGTTTATTGCGCAATCTAGCTCACAATTAAGATTATTTACCGAGCTTATCAGCCAAATTACATGTAGCCTGTCCATTGCCCACGTTCGCTTCCCTGAACGACATGTAGTTGTAACTCTGACCACTAGATAAAATAGTATCCTCAGAACGATTGGCGGCTGCACAGTGGCGCAGTTGGTAGAACTGTTGCCTTGCAGCAAGAAGGTTCTGGGTTCGATTCCCGACCCCGGTCTTTCTGCATGGAGTTTGCATGTTCTCCCTGTGCATGCGTGGGTTTTCTCCGGGTACTCCGTTTTCCTCCCACAGTCCAAAAACATGACTAGGTGTGAGTGTGTGTATGCGTGGTTGTTTGTCTCTGTGTTGCCCTGCGACAGACTGGCAACCTGTCCAGGGTGTACCCCACCTCTCGCCCGGTACGATAGCTGGAGATAGGCACCAGCAACCCTCCCGACCCCACTGAGGGACAAGGGTGTAAAGAAAATGGATGGATGGAGAACGATTGGCATGCGTTTCAACCAACATTTGTGGTGTTCATGTGCTATATTCACAACAAAACGCGTATGAGGCTAATTAGCATCATTCGTCCTTAAGGGGCTGAACTGCAGGAAGAGCATGACGGAATAGGTTTGTTGAAACAATCAAACCTCAATACACCTTGATACGAGTAACTGCCCCATGCATTTAAAGATTACGCTGGTGATCAAAAGACAATTGTAGAAAATGATAAGCCAAATATGGTGCTCCACGTAAATAAATTGTCTGCACTGTTATCTTGTACAACAATTTAGAATACAAGTAATATATTTAATATATTTTGGAAGAGATGTGGTAAACGTAAAGAACTGGGCAACAGCTCTGGTTTGGCACTGGAACCACCTTGTTAGGAAATCCCAAAATAAATTATAATCTATAGGTTTCCTTAGACTGACATTTGCTTTGTAGCATTGGATAGATTTGCAATGTTTGTATTTGGCCGGATGTTAAAAATGAATACTGACTGAAATGAATAGACTGAATGTAACTTGATTTAGATTAGCTTTTTTTAAATGCCTCACCTAAATAAAATTAATTTAAATTAAACTGAATTCAAATGGATAAGTGAAAATTTTCCTAGATGAGGAGCAGATCTCGTAAATACATAAATCTATAACATTCATCCTGAAACTATTACATAAAGGTAGTGGAAGTAGAGCTTTATTTCCCTCTGATTATCCAGTGAAACTCATGAGAGTAAAAATACTAAAGAACATAATTTTGATTAATTTAAAAAGGGAACTCATTTAATATGTCAATGGGCTACTTTTTAAGCTTCCTATCACAATGTGCCCAAATTTATGGGATTCATTACAAGGAACTTGAACTAATTGGAAAGTCCTTTAAGGAAACTTTTTGGCTTAGCCATGCAACGGACTGGATTTCGAGTCTCAGGGATTTATCCCTGAGGAGGATTTCTCAGCTGTCCGCGGCCCTGGCCTCCACGTCATGTGAAATTTCACACGGCTCTCCACAGAGCTTCATCCGGACTGGACTGTCGCTTGCAGTCTTCATCCTTGGTCACAGCAAATCGAAGCTGATCTCAGACTGTGCTCTCAGACACGCTGCCATACGTCTCAGTCTTTCACTACAAAAATGTGTTGACGGGATGGGAATTCAAGTTGAGCATGTAATTCTTTCTAGTTTTAATGGGTTTCCACTGCAGGGACATCTCTGACATTGAACGGTGTACAACAGACACAAACAGAAAAACAGCCCAAGCCTGATTTATGGTAAGGCGTTCTGAACTTCAGTCATGCTGGATTCATTAATGCATTTTGTCACACCTGCTGTGCTTCATGCTTACATTTGAAACGTTTGCACTTCTTCAAGCTGACATGATCAAAGCATTGTAAATTTGCTGTTAACTTTAGAAGCCCCTGCTTGCACAGGATGTACAAACAGCCTTGACTTGATTATTGTGTTACAGAACAAACACAGCGATTTTCATGCATGTTTGCTGTGATTGCCCAGATTCATGGAAATGCAGCCGTGCGTCAGACACAGTGGCATTCCAGGTCCCATTGTATGAGAATGAATCATTTGAGTATGTTCACATTTGAATGCATCTGAGCCTGAACTTTGATGCTGCAGCTCGAGAGCTGACAGTGATAATAACAGTCTTTTCACTGGTCCCTCTCCTCTCACGCAATAACTCGGGCTGAACCTCACAGTGTGAAAATAACTGGCACCAAAAAACATGACTGTGTGAGCAGACTCCCAGACATGTGATCTTAATACGCTTGTGATTGTTTACCAGGCACATTGACCTTGACATATTCATATTTGAATGAGCAGCTTCCAGAAGATGAAAAGACTGTTTGTATCATTGTCTTTTTGCTGATAGCAACACAATTTCTCATGAAAAATAAAAAAGGCAGATAAAATAAAATGTCAAGGATTTTTTTCATCGCATTTTGTCGCATTACAACCACAAACCTCAATATGATTTAGTCACATTTTATGTGGCAAAATAAAGAAGCTGATAATTGTGAATTTAACTGAAAAGAATAAATAGTTTCAACATAATTTCTATGAACAAAAACCTGAAGTATGGCATGCTTTTGTATTCAGTCTATCCTACTCTAATATAATTAACTCTAGTAAAACCAACAGCATCATGAACACCAAGAAAAAGAGCAGGAAAGACAGACTGATTGCACATAGAATGAGTAAAATAAGTATCGAACAATACATGTGACTACAGTTCCACCATACAAGGGCTGTCTTGAATCTGTTATGACCAACACATACGTTTGTACAAAGTATTAAATAAATATCAGTAAGTGTGTTCAATTCTTTTCCTCCTGTGCCACTTCACATTATTACACATAAGTTAGTTTCTTTAATTATTTGTTTTGGTTTCTTTCTGTGTACGGAGTACATGGAATGTTACCAACACCTGGTGAAAATTTTATGTCATTGGCCCCCTTGGAAATATGTTTACTAAGAAAAACTGTGATGTGTTCAATACTTATTTTACCCACAAGAACATAAAACACAAAAAATATGATGTATCATTCTTCAGTGTGCACTACTTTGTGTTGATTTATGTTATGCAAGCTGAATAAAATACATTTTGTGGTTGTATTGTGAAAAAACATGAATCGATTCAAAGGGTACAAATACTTTTGCCAAGCACCATTGTCAAAACTGAAAGCAATCATTTGCTGGTTGCTTCAGACAAACCATGCCCATCCTGTTGGGGAATCAGAACTCCCCAACAGAACCAGATTTGCTCCAGCTGGACGACACACCTTCCAAACCGGCCCACTAAAGCTGGCTGGACACATGCATGTCCTCCCATAGAGTGAAAAAAACATCCCAGATTGAGGAAACATCTGCAAGGCACCATCTCACATGCAAGAAAGCTGTTGCCAGAAACCCTGAGGTAGATCTGCTTGCCACAAAAAAACAATTCTGCTGCCTATCACACAAAAAATGTAGAATTGTAGAAGGTGTAGACTCCAGTTTGATGGATAAATGTGTTGTTTTCTTTGCTACGTGATGAAGTCAAGGCCTTTTTTGTAGTTTTCCGAACAAATCATTATCAGGTGCAGAGTGCTGATTGGCCACCATGACCTGCTGATGGAAATAGTAGCAACTTCACAGCATACTCCAATACAATCTATTTTCTGAAGTCATTTGAGACTCACAGGCAATGATAAAAATTCTGCATTTCTCATTTGTGCTCACAGATGACTGAATGATGATGTTTATTAACTGTGCGTATTTAGAGGATATCTTTCTCCCAGCTGACCAGAGGTAAGCTCATTAGCACACAGTCATTATGGTCATCCTGAAAGATATTCAGATATTCACAAACACATTTATTGGAATAAAACCTAAAATCCTGTTCACAAGTGTGTCTCATTGGATTACCCACCCTCACAGGGAAATTTTAAGTCTCAGTCACCACAGCTTAACACGTGCTGTGATGATGAACCACTGATCTCTTGCCAGATTGGAGTTTTTCCATCACACCCAGAAGAGAAAACGCCTGCTCCTCTCTTTAGCTTGCCATCAGCTCTTCAACATCTGCCGGTTGCTGTGCAAACGTTGGCCCTAAACTCTGCAGCTGTTCTTTCTCCAAAACCCTGATATTTAGAGAAAAAAGGTGGTGCAACATATTTAGTTGCTCCAGGTAAAGCTTCATAAAAAGAAATGCAGTATGTTGATGATGAACAAAACAAAAAAGAAGAGTGTGATCTGCAAAGTGTGCTTGGCCCACCAAAAAACACCAAATTCATTATTCAGAGAATGTTTAAGTCCCCAACCATCTCATGAACTTCAATCAATAGAGTAAATAGTAAATAGATGTTGAGGGAGTTCAACTCAGAAAAAAGTAGAAAAAACAAATGATAAACATTTGGAAAACAGGGGTTCTGCATGGTGTAAAGGATATACAGAGGCCAGTCCTTACCCTCCTCCTCTCTCCACCAATTTCCTGTTTGGTAACTGTCAATAAAGGGTTTAATGCCAAAAATGTTTGGAAAATTAAGCACTTAAGCTCCTGGTTTGCTTTCAGTAATTATTAGAACCACCTGTTACCCAGCTGGACCTGGTTTCTTGTTCTACATGGTTTGACTTCATGCTTTTCTAGTTTATCTTAAATTTCTCCCCACACGTCTGGTTCTAGTTTCGATTTTCCGTCATTCCTTGTCAGACCTTCTTTCTAGTTCCTTGTGGTTGCTTCTGGTTGTTGTCTGTGCATCATGTTTCGTTTTTTTTTTTGGAAATTCTGCCTTGGGTGTGCTTCAGTTTTGATAAATAACATATCTCCTTCCTCTCAGACCTTACCTGCATTGTGTAACTTTCTTTTATGTCAAGTACTTTCCAATGCCTTTCTGGAAAGTACTTAATATTTAAGCAATGTGAGGTTGGAACCCAATTGGACCTTTATGTTTAGTTGTAATCCTGCTGAAAAATGCATATTGAAGAAGTTGCCACTTCTAAAGCTGACAAACGGAGAAAAAGTAGAAGAAATTCTAGACACTTTTTACATCACGCATTCCTCTCAGTAATTACAGCAGCTAAATCCTATCAGAAAAGGTGTAATGAGGTTAATGACATGATGCCTATCTTTGTGTATACATTACATTAAGTATTTTCTGCTGTCATAAATGTAAAACATAGAGGCGATAGAGTTGAAATGCTGCTAATTTCTTCATCCTTTTCACCTTCTTCCTGTGTTGAGGAGAGAAGATGAACTAAATGCAGATAGCTAATGATGCAGTGAGTCACAGAGCGGGTGAGAGTGCTGGAGAAACGGAGCATGGTTGAAAAAGCCATTGTTCTTCCTCTCTAGACAGATAGGTAATGAAGCAGAGCCGTGTGAACATATTAGTACCTCCGGACCAAATCTCCCCCGACAGCGCAAGCCTACACCGACCTCAGGGTTTAGCACTCTATTAATGATTACACCCATGCCATGGTGGAGTGGTTTATCTCAATCCTACAGTCAATCAAAAAGAAGAACCTTCAAACCGTCACCAAGGATTTATCAGTGTCACTATAAAGCTTCCCAGCTTGGTTCTAGGTTGCATGGAATGGGAGTGGAGGATTAGGGAAGTACTACAAGCGTATTAGTGCCATTGTAGATAAAAACACAAAAAAATTATTGGTGAGGGAGGAAAAATATTCAACAATAAAGATTCTTAGCCACACTAAGAAAATTTTAAAAGTAAATTATGAGAATGCAGTCAAGATACTACAATTTTATTCTCATACAACTTTATTCTTGTAATATAAGTTAATTATCATAATACTATGGCTTTATTTCTGTATTATAGCTATTTTATCATATGAGTATATTCTCATAATATTGTGACTTTATTCTCATAATTATTATTATTATTTTTAATCTTTTCTTAGTTTGGCCCTAATACTCCGTTGCAAAAATTGTGCCAAAAAAACTCAGAAAGTTCTAGACTAATTCAACATATTTCCAAGTAAAAATGTGGATATTATGCAACGTCAAAAAGTCAAAAAACTTACAAAAAAGGTACATGTTCCATAATCACAAGCATGAATTTATAATATTAACTTAGAATATTCTGAAATTATGAAATCAAAAAGTTGTCAGAAAAATGTTTACTGACGTTATGAAGTAAAACATTTGCGACAAAAAAAGACAGAAGTCCCCTGAGCTTTAAGTGATAAATTTAAGGGGCTCTATTGGTTGAACAGGTTATAAGTCTATAGGTCTTTCACCCTGGGTCCGAACAGAACACTGGTTTAACAATTGTACAATACCTGCTTGAAAAGCAAAGGAGTTCTGCTCGGGTTGCTAGGTGACTCAGCTGTGGTTGCTAGGTAACGGGGCAGTGCCTCGCAGTTGTGACATAATAATCGGGAGGTTTTTGAAACAGTTTGTTTCCAGACACCAAAAAAACATTAACTTATTGGCAGAAAAGAAAAACAGCGTTTTCTAATACTTGGATTATTTTTAGAAGCTGTAGTGCTACGAAGGTTTCCACTGTGTGTATTAATGCACATTAAATTACATCTGGTGTTTGAATTATTAAAACAGGTTTTCAGTTATCATAGCCATTGGATCACCATTTGAGTTTTTAGAGGGGGTCTCGAGTATATGTGGATTTCAGTTATTTTTATTTGCGTTGTATTGGAAAAAAAAAAAAAAAACGAGAAAACATTTTATTTAAACTATCTGTGGATTATTACCATAATCCATTATCATATTTAAATGACAAGGGAATCAATGTAATATGCAATGTTTAAGTATGTGGCAACAAAATAATTTGTTTATAGGTAACTAACTGAGACAGGAGGCAGACAAAATGACAGCGACTGCAACTGGATCCAGAGCTGCTTCCCTTGTACAGCCCTTTGAGTCAAAGAGCTTCATAAATAAATGCATTATTATGAAATATATCCAGAACAGCGCTGGTGACCTGTGGCAGGCAACTTGTGGCCACACATTGCTCAGGTTTCATCCAGAGGCAGAATTTCTGAATCTTATCAGGCATTTCTGATGACACGAACATTTAATTAAGATTTGTTTTGAAGTCTGAGTGAAAACTACATCCTTTGCTTTTTAAAAAAAATCATGTTCTTTCAGATCTCACCTGGTTTCCATAGTAACATAGTCATTATAGCCAGGGAGTGTTCACTCTATTTGCTGTGATGAATTGAATTGTCTGTGGCAGGAATATTCCATCCCATTATAGATAACGCTCAGATAATAGAAACACACAAAGAGTGAGGTTTTTTTTTTTTTTTACACATTTTGATTAGGACTCAAATTAGGTTCTGGTCAATAATCTCAAATGTGGTAAATAAACTAATCAGTCATTGCAATTGGAAACATTTCTGTGTATTGACCTCATTTTTTTAAAAAATTTTCAGTTAACCTTTGCAGCACCTATAGTTAAAAAGGTCATATTGGTGTAAATAATTGCTTAAGGTGGACAATTAGGGTGAACTTTGCTGTAAATGGCAGGCAGCAGTAATGACATTATGTAATGAGTCCACTATTAAAACAGACCACAGCTTTCACTGTAAAGAAAAATGTCTTGTTGATCCCAAAAAAGTAAAACAAGATTCATTGCAGTTTTACAGTAGTTGCTGGTTACCACAAAAATAATTCACATTAACAAAAACGGTCCTCAATGACTGACACAACTGAAATTATGACATAGAACATACATAGATACATAAAGAAAAGCACAATATAAAAGCTCCCAACAGTCCTACGGGCCAAAATGTTATGTTCAAGTCCAGATATTCATTGTCTCTATGCAGTCCATTAAGCAGCCATTATAAAGTATTGACTGGGTTTTCAAAACTATGGAGTTGACGGATAATGCAGCTGACTATTCAAAGGGAGGCCATGTCATTTGCACACCGCAGCACACAAAGAAACACCCTGGATTATGTCTTTGTGGAATGTGGACAACGGTGCTCTCTGGTGGGACCAGGCTCCAACGTAGTTTAGTTGCAGTAAAGATGAATGAGCATAAAACCTTTCAACAAATGTTTCGAATGGCTGTGAAAATTGAAAACCATAAAAGCTAATCAAAATTCTGGTTTTAAAACAAAAACAAGACCCATAAAGTCTGAAGCAAAAGCATGAAGGGTTTGACTGTAATATCAGTTCTCATGTTAAGAAAATCAAATTCATGTGGAGTGGAGATGGTTCTAATGGCTGCCATTTTCAGAGAAGCTTACAATGACTTAAGAAGAGTCCACCTTACAAAACCTGCATGTATCAGATTTTTGCCACTTATGCATGTTAACTTACACCTCTGCAAATGAAGCATTTTACAAACATACTTATGTCAGAGCTGTAAGTTGTGGCTTTGCTGTTTTCCCAAAGGTCTTCAATAATACACCCTAATCTTGATGTTGTTACTTCAGCTGTTTTTGGATTTCTCTGTATCTGTCTTTTTTTTTCCTTTCCAGAGCAATCATCAAATCCCATAATCCTTCAGATCCCTAAATCCCTCACCACCACCACCACATGCAAAGAGGGGTTTAGAGCCCAGCAAATCAGCCTGAGGTGAGACTGGGAATCTGCAAGTGGAGGGGAAAATCATACTCCCACACTTCTAATAAGGTGATAATATATATTACATCTCAATTTCTGAAGGCATTTATTGAAATAACCTTATTTCTATTACTTACTGAAAAGCCATTAGGTGAAAAATCTTAGAAATAAAAAGGTTTCAATTTCAAATGCAACATTGCTGACATAAAATATCTGGAGGATGCACCGTCAGTCCAAATTGAAACTGTGAACTTGTTTTATTACATTTTTTTTTCCAGCTCAATCTCCATCTGGCTTCAACCTGGAGTCCCAAGATATCCTGTAAGACTGCTGTTCAAATAGTTTAGCCTTGTCTTTTTGAGCAGCTGGTGCGTTTTCTGTCTGAGTTTTGCCAAAATATGCCACAGAGATGTCTTGTCCAGAAAGCTGTGACTGTGAAGATGTTCAAACTTGGCTCCAGAGTTAAAGGATGCATGCAGACAGACAGATTCTGTCCCTGGAATGCAAAACATCAAACCATTCCAAGGTTAGTTTTTTTTAGAACATTTCTGTTTTCTCTCTGTTTCAAGCTGGGTGCATTTTAGTATTTGGTTAATTTAAAGAAAAGCTTCCACTATTATTGTTGTATAAACGAGCAGATAATTTACATCTATCTGATTTTCTTGACTAATTAAATGGTAAATAAAATGTAGGGAGATGTCCATATAACCCTTATTGCTTAGTTTCAAATGGAAAACTGTTTGGTTTAGGAAAAAACACCCATAGATATCAAAACATAATTGTAGGCACCTGTGCAAAACAAGACATGCAATTTAAAAAAAAATCTCAGGAAGCAAAGAGCAAGAATTGAAACTTTTAAACAACCACTCCTGGCAGTTTTCTTTTTGGAAATTCATTGCTGAACAACACATCAGCATTGAAAAGGCCAAAAGTTTGCAATTCAACAATTGGACAAATTAAGTGGGGATTTGGTATTTCTCTTCTTTAAGGTCCCCAAGTGAGAACTTCTCACTGTGTCTCTAACTTTCACACCTCAGGGTTGATTTATTCACACTTCAGAATTAGACTCTTTATAAAAAAGCAAGACCACCGCTGAGACCTAATCTATCTTCTTATCTATGTTAACCTGTCTCCTTAGCTGGTTTCTATGGTCTTTAGCTAAAAAGGAGATATATCCTTTTTGTTTCAGAAAAGGATATATCTATTTTCTAAAACAATTTTTGTTAATTTAAAATTTTAATAAGGGCAAGAAAAGTTGGTTTGGGAACTTCGTAACTATGGAAAATAAACTATAGCTACCTTGGATTACAGTGTTTAAAAAAAATGAAGATATATGACAAAATATATACTAATAACCTGTAATGAGGAAACCATTATGTTGAACTTCAATGATTTTATTATTCTGTTAAAATGCATGTATTTGTGTAACAGGTGTTCTTAAAATGTGTGTTACTTTTGCTTTAAATAGTGCATTTGTAGTGCGATGTGGAATTTAACCATCAAGTGTGACAGGACAAAGAAAAATACTTTTGCCATAGGATCACTATGTTACAAACGAGCAAACTGTACATGTTATATTATACATACTTCATAAATGTGACAGGACATAAATGTGCTTCAATTATTCTTTTGGAATGACATAAAACTGTGTCTGAAGACACTTCAACATATGGAAAAAGAAAAGAAACCACGCTACAGCAGCGTTAGCAGGAATAAGTGATCTAAATGCATTGTTTATTCATCCGTATTCAGGCAGGATTTGTTTACTTCAGTCTCTCCCCACACACAAGTGACAGTCTGTCTTTTAGACTAGTGTGACGTAAGGTTTTACTTTATTTTTATGCTGAGCAGTTTTCTAAGTAAACAAAAAACCTATGTAACAGAGATAACACTTACCATATCCGTGATTTTATTTAGAAATTTAGTATGAAAATAGTCCAAACTTGCTGTAAATGTGGTGGCTAAAATCAGTGCTCTTTACTCCTACATGGTTTTTGAATCTATTTTTATAGCTGCAAATATTAAGGGCAGTGGAAAAAATATATTTTTGAGGTAAATAAAATAGCTCAGGCCTTTTACTCCTCTCCTTTCTACCTTTTATCTATTTTAGAGTTGTGTTGTTTTACGCGTTACTGTTTGTCTGATAAATTGTTTCTGCTTCAGTCAACATGATTTCCGTGCCTCACTATTTTCTTTGCCTGCGTAACAGTCTTTGTATTGGTTCATCTAAAACCTTTAAGGAATAGAAATAAACCTTACACTATCGCCATCTTGGATCTATTCACAAAAATATGAAATGGTGTTGATAAGTTTAACATACTGACAACAGAGACTTAAAACCGTCCTCACCAAGCTGCTATCATTATAATAATCCTTATCATAAATGTAATGTAGGTTGAATATTAATCTTTCTTTCTGAACTTAGCATCCCTATCCTTCGCTTCATTGCTTCTGGCACCACTGCCTCGCCATATTCAAACTCAAGTTTGCTATTTGGACTTAAGAGGGCTCCTAAGTGATGCCAGCACTTGCACTCAATAATCCACCAGCAGAGACTCTGAGAGCGGTTATCTCCTCTGAAAGTGTGAAGTTTATCCAAGCACAGTCTCCAGACTCCTCTCTTTCTAAGTCCCTTAACTGCTTATAAACTTTATAATCTAGACACCAAACCTGAAATATTAAAGTGATTACAGCAGAAATGACGTTTCCCTTTGAAAACGCCCTTCATTCTGATAAAACTTGATTATTGTCTTCCTTGGCCAATCAGAGGCCATGAGAGGAAATCCCGTGAGGATGTGAGAGTCAAGTTCAGCTAAGTGTTGGCACCTGGTCTTATCACACAATTAACCCGCTTGTTGACCGCGGGACCCCATCTGCACACAGCTCGCCGTCACACATGGGGGTCATTCACACATCCTTCCTTCTCTTCCGTCTCAGAGAGAGGACAAGAGGATGTAATTATTGTTTTTAAGCTGACAGTTTGGGGGCATAAATGTAAAATGTACTTAAAGAAAGTGACCAGAAGATTCCTTGTATGAATCACTTTCAGTTTATGGTCGTTTGGTTGGCTTAATTGTAATGAGATTTTGTTCCAATGGCTTACAAAAAACTAACAACTACAACTGTTAACTTACTAGATATTTAGCACTGTTGCATACACTGTCTTTAACTAGAAAAAGCAGACTGCCACGCTTTGGGTTAGACCTGAAAAATGTATCAAGCTTTTCATGCAAGTCGATGCTGATAATTATTGATTAGCTTTTTGTTTCAAATATCTGAAATACTGCCAGATTCGTGCAAAATGACCCTTCCTGTTTTATCCACAGTTTTCACGCTGCACCATTGCTGTTTATTTTTAAGCAGCTATGAGGCACAGTGGTGAAACCTTAAACTGCTGCTGTGCCAGTGACTCAACAAGTTGTTGCTAGGTAACCAAGGAGTGAGTTAATTGATGCCACCAACAGCTTAGTTGGCTGTGAGAGGTTGAGTTGGTAAAGCCTTTCCTCTGCCTACATTTAAAAACCAATGTTAAGATCAGTTGCAGTTTATGTCTTAGTTTTGTCAAAATTTGTAGACTTTATGTCAACACAATATGATGAACTCTGCTTTGAAATCCTTATGTTGTAATCAAATAAAAAATTTTTGACCATTGCTGTTACACATGGTTATTACAACTAAAACTGTATCATCAGAAACAGGAAAATTTGTAGCAATATATCCCGTGATTATTTACAAAACAAGGATTTTTTGTTGTTTGGTTGTTTCTCACTCCTGGGAGAAGTAACTGTTTTACCTCTACAAAAATGTATTGTGAATATAATACAGCATGTGTATAGCAAATAAATGAAAAAATGTAGGTGGAGCTGTGTCAAACTAGTTTTAATAATAGTTTCCTGAGTTTATATGCCATCTAATAAAGCTGTTTTAAATGCCTGTCCTCTGTTCTGCTGGCTTTTTTTTTTTGGTTTGGGTAATATTTCAAGCCATGAAAAACTGGACAGTGTTCCTGTCGTTCTCGTTATGAGTCCCTGACCTTGAGTTGACTCATCATTGCGTCTGTTGTCGGTTGGACGCATGCCTCATTCCCCAGTCAGCTGACCTGTGATACATCCGCCTCGTGCCCGATTCATCATTCATCCCAAGCCTCGTCTCAGGGACTTACTCTGTCACTATGTGAGTAATGAATTTTTACCATATAGAGAGATACGGCATTCTATCCAATATGAAGTATTATAATTTGTTTTTATACGAGATGTAGAGGAAGGAAATGTCATAAAGCAACTCCAGTTAGTGCTTTGGCAGTATAGGAACTCCAGAGACCAGGGAAGCAGGTGGATTGCATGATGCTATCAAATAATAAAGGCTAGCAAATTTATGACATTACAAGGCTGGAGGACCTTTATCGATTTAGCCTTTGCTTTCTGTATACAGCTGTGTGGATGTTTTAACTTGCAACAGTATAGCAATAAAAATAACCAGCTGCAATCCACTGCTGTAAAAAAAAAAAAACTTAAGTTCATTTTCAGTTTGAGAAATTCCCATTACCAGGGATTTTATATGGATGCACAACCTCCATTAGAGATGGAGGTTGAGCCTGATATTGCTTGACAAAAGTTTTTTCATCTTCTGAAAAATGCTCCATTGCTTTGAAACATTGCATTGTTAATCATGATGAATACATATAATCGTCATGCATGTAGAGATAATATGAGGGATGTTCAGGCAGCATGAAGGAGATATCACTTCCTAATGTGTTGGAAACATTTGTGACTAAAAACACAATTGAACTGTTAATGGTTTGGTAATTCCTTGAGAGCCTAACTATGTACCAGAAGAAGTTAAAGCAGAAGAAATTTAACCAATACTTTTATTTATTTTCACTTTTAGGGATTGTAGCATTAAAAAATAAAATCAATCTTTGGAAAATACAAATGCATTGTTTAAAAAGAGACAAACGCAAGACCTTGTTCTCTCTCCTGCAAACGATGGACCATAAAATAGATTATTGAGCTAATTTTCTGAGCTTGGGCCACAAGTAAAACACCAAATGGCACACTGATTCATGCTTAAGTTAATAATTAAGGTTTTATCAAAACAACTTGTCATTATCAGACTTTAGTTTTCTCCACCAGTTGAACAAGTAAAGGGGAACTAGTGTATAACAAACCAGACGCATGGGCCACTTTCACGATGGAAACAGATAAAATAGGGTTCTAAATTGCACAAGTTTTCCAAAACTTTTTTCTCTAATCTTGCTCCAGTGCTAAACTGCTGCTAATACTTGCTTAGCACCAGTTTGGCTTTTGGCTTAATAAAGTGCTTGCTTCTTTGCTCCAATTTCAGGCTCAATCTCCAAACCCATTTCTGTTAGAAATAAAGCCATTGACATTAAGGACATGTGTCTGCAGCTATATTGAGATGTGTAATGTGGTTTGTGTATTTAAACTGCCTCCTGCAATTCAGTCCTCCACAGAAATTAAGAATAAAATGAATGGGTTGATTAAACATTTTAAGTAATGCAATGACATCCAGCTTTTTAGAGGTAGTCATAAAGGATGCCAAGTAATCTCTTTATAATATCTTACTTGGGTTTTTCCACATTTATTTTTTCATCATAGTTAATTTAAGGTATTAAAGTGAAATTATAAACTTTTAAATAAGCTAAGACGCAAACTTTCTTAAATGTTAAACAATTTAGGTGTCTACTGATGCTCTAAATGAAGATGGTATTTTAAAATGTCAGACAATGAGTTTTTTTGATTGCTGACAAAGTGTTTTTTTGTATCACAATCACTCATTTACTTCACTGTCCTAAATCTCTCCAAAGTCCAGTTGTGGAACATTTAAATTATACTGGCATTGACTAAAATGTGCCACCTCATCAGATGTCTTAATGGGGTCAACAAACTCCGGTCTGTTGAGACCTGTGGCCTTGGGACCCTGAATGATTGCGGAAACAACTACTCAGTCCAAGGACATGATGCATCCATCTCTCCAGAGCTGCTAAATCATGAGTGGCCTGACATTTGGGGCCCTGTATGCTCAGAAGCAAGCAGCCTCATGATGCATGATAGCTCAGCTGATGGCAAGAAAAATGGCAAGGGTGAGGGGGCTTCATCATGATGAGGGTGTTATCGGACCAAGATGAGCTCCAGCACGGCTCGGCGAAGCAGCTGAATTCACTCATTTATCTCCTCCACATGGTTGTGATTAATGAGCTCGTCTGGCTCTGGTTACAGACCAGAATAACCCTCCCAGTATTTACTGGTAAACCCTTCTTCAGTGCTTATCATTTTTCCTCTGCTCGCCACCCTGCTTGCTTCCAGTCCTATTGGGAGGTTTTTTCCCCATTGAAAGGAGTTTTGTAGTCACTGCACTTTTCTCTCTAGAAAAGTCTACAATACTAATAGTTCTTTAAAGAGACAATATTATGTGTTTTCCAGGCACATAGTGCTATTTTTTAGCACAATCAAGTAACTATGTTTGCTTCACTTGTTATAAAAATGGGGTGTAT